>NW_027508712.1:312500-332500 GCF_051911475.1 Siphateles boraxobius | reverse complement strand
TTCATAAATGTTTGGAAAGATGTTTGATGCGTTTACTGAGCCGTGCTTCACTGACGAGCTGCGCATAACTAATAATCACAGCCTTTGCGATTTCAAAAATCGATTCAAGTGCGATTACATGTAAATTGCGATTAATCGTGCAGCCATAACTCAAAGCATTTTGAGAAGCTAAACTACTCAGCCTCCTAAACTGCTCTGCCTGCCTTAAAAGTGCACCAGAAACCACTGGTTTGGATGGTGTGTGTGAGATACGCATCTGTACACGGTACAGATGAACCTCTAGGGGGCGCCGCTGGGGAACTGTTCCAGCAGGGCCTCGATGTTGGCCGTGGTCTCCGGGCTGAGCAGATCCAGGCCGTCGGTAAGGGGGTCAGGGGTCACCGGGTCGGGGATCGGCTCTGAGGGAGGATCCTCAGGGAGAGATGGAGGAGCAGGAGGAGGTGATGTGGTCTTGGGCTTCTCCACGGAGGAGACAGTGCTCTTGTCTTTAGCCGAGTCTCTGCAGGCACACTGACACTGGCAGGACTCCTCCTGCTTTATGATGATCACCGGCAGGCTCAGGCCGATCTGCTGCACTGCGTTCCCTGGAACACAAACACAACTAGCGGTGATAAAAATATGGAAGTGAAATCATTTAAAGGTGACCTATTATGTCCTTTTTCACAAGATGTAATATAAATCTCTGGTGTCCACAGAATGTGACTGTGAAATATCAGCTAAAATTCCCCCCAGATAATTTATTATAGCTTAATATTATTATTAATATTTATATTAAACGCGCCGTTTTTGTGTGTGTCCCTTTAAATGGAAATGAGATGTTCCCCCGCCTCCGTTCAGAAGAGGGCGGAGCCTTTACATGAGCTTCAGATACTCTGGCAATAACAAAACAAGCCAATCTCACTCATCAAAATCTCAGAAATAACCAAACAAATAAACATAAACACAAGCAGCGGGACCATGATGATCTTGGTTAGTTTTTGGTTATTTGGTGTGAATTGGCCAATAATCGGTATCCGCCGATTAAAACTATTATTTTCACTATCGACCATCGGAAGATATATCCTGTCAATCAAAAGGGTGCGGAAAAAACGAGAAATGGACAAATAAATACAACCGAACGAAAATACACATTAAAACAGTGTTTTAAGTTTTTCATGAAGATGTACTAACAGAAATATTCAGATAAATAATAGCCTAGGGGGAAAAAAATGGAATAATCAATCAAATGCAAAATTTCTGCATATAACACCGCATAGTCTTACTGTACACATTAAATATAGATTAATCCTTACTAAAGATTCATTTTGTCATTTGTTGTTTGATTATCATTAATGACAGACTGGAGCATATATTAGGCTGCTGTCACTTTAAGAGCTGCACGGATCAAATATACTGTTACACGCGTTTTCTTTCTCAACTGTGTACGTTTACTTAAGACGAGACCCCCTGTGTTTACATGAATACTCTTCTATTTTTGTGTGTACGCATTTAGCAGTGTATCCGAAGCCCTTTTGCGTATCCGCTTTCGGCTCCGACTTGGAGCGCGCACACAGAAAGCCGCCAGGGGAACAGCATCCCGTTAATGCGTTTTTAATAACACTGTTTAAAATCAAACACGTCCCGCAGTTTAGCATCAGCATTTTACAACACTCACTTTTTTAGGGTGATTTGGATGTTAAAGGTGCAGTATGTGAGATTGACAACTAGCGGTTGAAATGGGTACTGCAGTCCAAATTAAAGATATCGGAGATCGATGTTTATTTTAGATGGATACCAAGGCTTTTTAGGTCGGGTAGAATGTGCAATGAAAGTAAAATAACTGGCTGTAGAATTGTTTTTTAGAGAAACGAATATGTAAACTCAGCATGTTTCCTAAAATCTGCTAACATATTGTGGTATTTTTATGCTTTAGTACAGTAAAAAACTTACATACAGCACCTTTAAGTTTGGTGCTTTTAAGGAAAGGAAGGTGCGCTGTACAGAATGCGGCAGCGGAACAATAACCGTTTTACCTCAATTATCTTGTTTTCATCATCATTGGAAGTCGAAATCGAAATTGAAAATCAATTTTGATGCAGTTATGATGAAACTGCCACAAACTATCTCGGCTTTCAGAGATTGGCATCTCAGGTGTGGCACTTCATATCTGAAGGATAGTTGGTACTACATCTCAATGGCAATTACAAATCCCCCCACATTATTGCTCAAACATGGTGTTCCCCAGGGTTCAGTTCTCGGCCCGTTATTATTCACTATCTACATTTTGCCTTTTGCCTATCTACAAATTGTTTTTATCACTGCTATGCTGACGATATTCAAATATACACAGCTTGCCAGTCAGATTTTATCCAGCAGACTGGCTCGTTATCCTAATGTGTCAATGAATGGAGAGAGAGAGAGAGAGCGTGTGCACATGGTTGTCAGGTTGGGAAGAATAAGCAGAAAATGCATCTATTTAACAGAAAAACCCTGATTGGGGGATTTAAACCCTTGACATCTGGCAACCCTGACCATGAACTCTTGAAAGCATGTTACAAATGCAAGACAAATAAATAACCAATGGGCCAATATGGCAGACTATTACGCTTAATTAATCAAGAAAAGCAAAAACTAGAATCACAATTACAAATTTAAATAGGCATACACTTTCAGTTAAATAAACAGAAACAGTACTGCAAAAACAGCACATAACACAGCAAAATACTCAATCATACCTGAATGTCCACCGACTGGTATGGCTGTTGTAAAAAAGACTTTCTCTACTTTTGGACCCTGAAAATAAAAACAGTAGTAATATGTCAACCAAAAAAACGAGAAGAATACATTTGTGGCATTAATTCAAACACTAACTGGACAATTACTAAGATCACAAAACACTCACAAAAACATGTAAGAAAAGCTAAAAATATCTGAATTATAATCAGACACATTTCTGGCAAGTTTAGCATCATTCATGAAAACAAAAATAGCATAATTGGGCTCTTTTAATTCCATCTTAATTTCAAGCATATTGTTAGCATGTTTTAGCGTTGCTACCAGGAACACTAAGCTATAGACTGTATAAAACAATGGACGTAGTGTCCGTTACGTCATCCCTAGTGTTTCTGAAGAGCATTTTTGAAGCCCAAAATGGGCGGAGCCGGCCGTCGCCATCTTGGCTTCGTGTCATTCTCAGATTAACGAAAATGTGCAGAGGCGGATTAGCTGAGGTGACGTGACGCTAACACACAGCAGACCAACGGCTAGTAGTGACATCAGCGGCAATCCACCAATCACTCAAGTGGCCACGCCCTTAATTATGCAAAACGTTAAGGCTTAATATCATTTAAACAGATAAGTTATAAAAAAATTCACTGCCCTCATAATTGTCATGAAGTGCAAAATTAGCTATATAGACCAAAACCACCAGACTGTAAACACATGTTTTTCTGCTGTAAAGTTGGGCATTTTAACATGCGGGTCTATGGGATTGAGTCTCTTTTGCAGCCGGTCTCTAGTGGCCAGTAGAGGAACTGCAGTTTAAGTCACTTCAGTGGGATTCAAGAGAAAGACAGGAAGGCTGCCGCTAGGTCCCTACCCTAACATGTTTCGGACACTTCATGCACTTTCAACTGTTGCAGCTTTCCTTATGACATGAAAGCTGACTGATTAAAATCCTGCTTGTAAATGACAACGAAACCACAGATAAAAAACGTAAAGCTAAAGTAGAATTTAGTTAAACCGCCGGACCTGTTGTTCTGGGTTCTGCTGCGCACTGGCGGCACTGCTGAGGATCCACTGCAGGTTCTGATCGGACATGACGATACTAGGCTGCAGGCCGAGGGTGGGGGCGATGGTGATCGTAGGAGGAGGCAGAGGAGGAGGAAGAGGAGGAGCCAAAGGCACTGTGTGTGTCACCTCCGCGGTCACGGAGGCGCTAGTCGCGGTCGACCCCGGCTGAGTCACGAAGAGCGGCGCGACTGAGGGAGCCGGTGGAGCCGATGGAGCGGTTAGAGCGGGTGGAGCCGATGGAGCGATGGGCACTTCAGGGGAGAGTGATGAGGTGGGCGGAGTCAGTGACGAGCTGCCGGCGGCAGGAGGCGGAGCCGGCTGTGAGGTGGGCGGAGTCTGAGCCTCAGGTGATGTGATGGGGGACGATGAGGGCGGAGGGAACACGTCTGAGGCTGACGGAGGACACGAGTCCAGGCCGCACCCCTCCCCAGGCTGATCTGGAGACACAGAGGCAGGAAACACGTCAGACTGAGGAACGGCACATGGGATGATCTGTCATTTCTACTATGCAGCATGTCACATGTTCCCTTCGTTAATATACTGGTTACAAATTTTAAAATTACAAACATGTCATCAAAATATCACCGTCACCGTCTTTTTTAAAAAGTCCAAGCATGTCACTTACACAATTCAATTAAACACAATCATGTTTTAACATGTCACTACCATGTTTCTAATGTTTTGCACATGGGTAGCATGTTTTAACACATTGTTAACATGTTTTCGCTTGTTGCCAGAATGATTTTTAACACGTTAACCATATTTTATCATGTTTCTAACATTTCTTAGCATGTTCTTAGTATGTTTTAACACACTGACAGGGCTAATATGTTTAAAATATTGTTAAAATGTTTATAACATGTTTTAGCATGTTGCTCACACGTTTAATATGTTTTAACACATTGATATTGCTAGCATGTTTCAACATGTTGATACCAGGTTTCTAACGTTTTTTTGCCCATGGATAACATGTTAACACATTGATAACACGTAACACTTGGTTACCATGTTCTAAGATGTTTCTAACATTTCTTAACATGTTGCTAACATTTTTAACACATTGCCATGTTTTAACACTGTGTTAAAACATGCTAGAAACATGTTAGCACTCTGACAGCGCTAACACGTTTTAAAATGTTTCTAACAAGTTTTAGCACATTACTAACGTGTTTAATGTTTCAACATGTTGATACCATGTTTCTAATGTTTTTGTGGTTACCATGTTAAAGCACCTTGCTAATGTTTTAACAATTGCTAACATTTTTAATGTTTCAACACATTGATATTGCTAAAATGTTTCAACATGTTGATACCATGTTACTAATATGTTTTTGCACATGGGTAGCATGTTTTAACACATTGATAACATGTTTTCGCTTGTTGCCAGAATTATTTAAATGTGTTTTAACACATTGTTAGCAAGTTCCTAGTATGTTTTAACACACAGTGCTAACATGTTGTTAAAATGTATCTAAGAAGTTTTAGCACGTTGCTAACATGTTTAATATGTTTTAGCACATTGATATTGCGAGCATGTTTTAACAAGTTGATACCATGTTTCTAATGTTTTTGTGGTTACCATTTTTTAACACCTTGCTAACAAGTTATAACAATTGCTAGCACGGTTTAACATTAAAGTTTCATCATATTGCTACTAAGATCATGTTTTACCATGTTGCTAACATGTTCTTATAACATGTTAACATGTTTTAACACACTGACAGTGCTAGCATGTTTTAACAATTGCTAGCATGATTTCACTTATTGTTAACATTTCACCATATTGCTACCACATTCCTATCATGTTTTGCCATGTTAGTAAAATGTTACTAACATGTTTTAACAAATCAATAGACGTTTTAACAGGTTTAACACATTTCTAACATTTTTAACATGTAGGTAGCATGTTTTAACACGTAGGTAGCATGTTTTAACACGTAGGTAGCATGTTTTAACACGTAGGTAGCATGTTTTAACACATTGATAACATGTTTTCGCTTGTTGCCAGAATTTCAACGTGTTTTAAGATGTGGTTATCATGGTTTTAATATTTCTTAGCATGTTGCTAAAATGTTTTAACACACTGACAGTGCTATCATGTTTTAACAAATTATATTATGTTTTGGCACATGAGTAGCATATTTTAACACAGAACATTTTTTAGCATGTTGCTACCAGGATTTAACACATTACTTACATGTTACAACTAGTGCTGTCAATTCAATAATAATAATAATAAAAAACAATCACACATCATGTTCTGTAACTCTAGCCAAAGGTTGCCAGGAAAAAAATACAGAGTTAATTTTACTGCATTAATTGCGTCAAATATTTGTAACACGTTAAAATTAAAAAAATTAATTGTAAAATTAAAGCATTAATTTTGACAGCACATATTTTAATCACGTTCCTAGCATGTTTTAACACATTTCTAGAATGTTTAACCATGTTGCTAACATGTTTTACTGTAAATACCTAAATGATGCACTTAATTAACGATAAAATGAAGAACGATGGACACTTCATTCACTCGACTGTCGCAGACTCCAATACTGAATGACGACAAAATCTTATAATACTCATAACTACACGGTAGAGTACATAGTACAAGTGCACAGCGTATAGAGCGTCGTTTGGGACACAACTATTGTTAACAACCAAGTTTTAGCACATTGGCAGCATTTTGTAGCACATTGCTATCATGTTACACCTTGATAGCATGTTCTCAACATATTGATATAACTTTGTTAATGGGTTTCTAGCATGTTTTAACGCATTGATAAAATTTTCATAACAGGTTACCGGCATGTTTTAACACATTGCAAATGCGTTTCTAAAAAATTTTGTCCGAGCAATTCTCTGAAGGTCTGGCATACACAAAAATAATAAAAATTAATAATTCCTGCCCAAGGCACATGGTTAATAAAGGGGCGGGGCCTGGTTGAGTTAGTTAGTAGTGTGCTGAAACTGGCGATTATGGTAAGGCGCGGGACATTTCCAAAACACGCTCAAAGCGCTTGACCAATCACAGCACACTGCTCCAGCCGACCAATCAGAGCACAGTGTGCTTTTCAGAAGGAGGGGCTTCATAGAGACAGCAAGTAAACAGAGCGCTACTGACAGACTCGGAAGAGAGGAGCAGCAACAATGGAGAATATGAGCAAAAATTATGAAAACCTGTTCTAGTAGAGCCCAAAAACAACACCAAGACTTTGATAAAGGTCCTCTTTAGCACATGCTTATTCATTTTTAATTTTAAAAGTTCAAAGCGTACTGCATAACAGAAGTGACTCGAGTGTCTTTGAACACAGTGAGCTCTAAAAGTTCTTGCCTGTGGTTTTGGGGTCGTCCTGGCTGACACTGTTCTCAGGACTCTGGAACATCAGCTCAAAGATTCGTATGGGGGTGACGCTGTTCAGATCCAAACCCTGAGACTGAGACATGAACATGTGCTGAGATGCACTCTATGTATCTGGGAGACGACTGAAAAAAAAAGCTCTGTGTAAAATTAATGAGGGCGCAAACTCACATTGTGGTTCTCCTGGAGCTCAGAGTCAGTGGAAATGAGGCTCAAATCACTGAGGCACAGCGAGTGATTCGCGTCCTGCGGTTGAACAAGTACAACAGGACCAATTAAGTCCACGGTCACAAAGTGTTGGTGTAATAAAGGGCAGTGAGTGTGTGAGTGAGCACCTCTGACAGCGGATGAGCGCTCACGGTGAACGCCGGGCCTTTATCGTGACCCCGGATGTGGCTCTTCAGGCTGTACTGAGAGCTGAAGGTCTTCTCACACCCGTCGCTCGGACAGAAAAACGGCTTCTCTCCTGGAACAGGGAAAGAGAGAGTACGAGAAGAAATTAGGGATGCAATGATATGAACATTTTGGCCGATATCCGATAATTCTTTATATTTGAAAGCCGATAACCGATATATTGGCCTATAAATCTAAATCCAAATTTTTATATAATTTTTGAGAGCCTTTTGTAACCATTAAAATCCATGGCCCAAACACACAATTATAGCCTAATGTTCTCATTATAATTTTATGTAGCCGATATGACACGTTGCACTTAACTGTATTTTCCTTTTTTTCAAGTTTTTCTGATCATAATTCGATAAATTCAAAACCATAACTTTGAACAGAGCACATCTGAAGTGTCTCAGTTGAAGGAATAAACCATTATTCATCGGCTTTAATATATCGGTCGAATTTTCTTATCAGGCTGATAATGATAACATTAAAAATGGCCGTCGCACGGACAGAAAAACGGCTTCTCTCCTGGAAGAGGGAAAGAGACGGAGAGGAAGAAATGAGGGATGCACTGATATGAAAATTTTGCCCGATACCGATAACCGATAATTCTTCATATATTTGAAAGCAGATAACCGATATATTGGCCGATAAATCTAAATCCATCATTTTTGAGAGCCTGATTACAAAAACAAAAGTCTCATCATTAAAAGCCATGACCCAAACACACAATTATAATGATGTTCTCATGATAATTGTATGTAGCAGATATGACAGATTTGCACTGTACATGTTGCACTTACAGGGTTCGTACAGATACTGTAAAATGAAATTCCAGGACTTTCAAGGACTTTTCAAGCAATACTTTTGGTTTTCAAGGACTACAATCAGAGATCTCACTTATTGAATAATATCTTTATTATCTTTCAAATTCTAAAAAAGGTAAATAGATAAATAAAACAAAATGGTACAAATAAAGTGCAGCACATGCAATAACAGTGGTAACTTTAACCATTGACAGGACACTATGACAAAGATATCGCTTTCTTATTCAAACTGATTGTTTTTCTCATGAATATATGATTGACCTGAAGACTGAAAGCTGTATCATATACTTGGATATTTATGAGCAATATCACACTCATAGCCATGTGAAATGTCTCTATATCTGTATCAGACGGGCTCCAGCGTTAATTCTGCATGAAAAGATTGTTTTATCGATAAAATCAAACACTAATTTCACATATTTTGTCATTCAATAATTTAAGCACCTTTTAATAAATATGGTTGTTTTCAAGGGTTTTCCAGGACTTACATTTTAAAGACAAATTCAAGCACTTTAAGCACCTTGTATGAACCCTGCACTTTACTGTATTTTCCTTTTTTCAAGTTATTCTGATCATATTTCAAGAAATTCATAACCATCATGTTGAACATGTATCTGAAGTGTCTAATCTGAAGGAATAATCCGTTATTTATTTATATTATAATATTTAATATATATCGGCTAAATTTTCTTATCAGGGTGATAATGATAACATTAAAACGAACATATATCTGCCGATACCGATATGGTGGCCGATATATCGTGCATCCCAAGAAGAAATGGAGATTCTCGAATCTAAATAAAATTCACATTTCAGCACAACAATTGTTTGTTGCAAACAAAGCCAGAAACAATTACACAAGTACTGATTGAGGTGAATTTGAACAGACAAAAAGTGGCGCAAATAAAATATTGAAACAATTGAAATTTAAATATTGCTAATATGAAAGTTATTCTTACGTTTACTTTATAAAAATCAGTAAAAATTTCACAGCAAAAAAATTATTCTTGCTTTTTATCATTTAGAGGCCTTAGAAATGTGCGTATCAAATATGATGCAGTAGTTTTTTTAATTTTCTGTGTTGCTTTGATTTTGCCTGTTTTGAGCTGACAGACTGCCAGTGTCTTACCAGTGTGTGTCCGTACATGTGTTTTCAGGTGATGACTAGCAGCGAAAGCCTTACCACAGCCATCATGGTCACACCTGCACACACAAACACAACAGTAGCCTATAATACTGCATCAATCTATGCTAATATGCAAACACACCACGTCCCTGATTTAGCACTAGTGCTGGGTATCGAGCTCAACACTTTAGCACTTTTTTCACCGACCGAACTGCCACGATACCATCGAGTATCAAAAAATGTCTTGTCGTTCGGTACCAAATTTCGATACCTGAGGTGTTAATCTAATCAACGTCAGTGAGCCAATAAGCATTCAGCATGTATGATGTGCCCAAATCAAGTGCTGGTGATTGAGGAAAAACACTAGTTTACGTCGGCTAGATGGCAACAGAGCCTTTCATTGACACGGACACGCAGAACATGCAGGATTCATATTTAAATAGTCCTTTTGCAGTTTAATATTCTTGCTTTGACAGAAACTATGATCTCATCGCAGAAGAAGCTCTACACGACAACCCGTCAAAATAAAAGCTTGGTTTAACTTGAAGAAAATGCGATAGGAATATATTACTGTTGTACAGTATAATGTACATCGCAATGTACAATTATTATTAAAACTAATTTTCTTTTATGTTATAATTTTAACAGTAAACCTCTGTTGTGTAGCACTTGTTTGTCAAAAAATTAAAGGGCTTGTTTAACTTTCATTTGAATAAACAATAAAGTAATGTTTTATGCCTTCATTTGATTACCAGAAAAATTAAAATACACAACATCGAATTTTTAAAAAAACAACAACAACATTTCATATGCCCTATTAATTGTATACAAATTAATACATTCAGTTGTTTTTATGAATTAAATTAGTTAGATATATTTTTGATATTAAACCATTAAAATGGTATATAGAGAAAATAAAACAAAGCAAAGAACAGAAAAAAAAATGAAGAATGTAATTTTTTTAAACTGTTAATAAATTGCTGCTAAATTAAACAAGTTTCATGATTTCAATTAATTACACATGCTTTTGAACAATAACCTTTTTATTTAACCATCCAGAAAAATGAACCCCAGGAACAGGAAACAGTTCGGCTTTCTTGTATTTTTTCCCCCTCTTCACATTAATGTTACAGCCTCTGATATAACATTATCTGTTCATAAAACTGGTATCGGAAAAAGTATCGTTCAGGAACCGGTATTGATAAACGATACCCAGCAATATTTATCACGTGTTCCAGCTCGACTCTCAGTGGCAGTGAACATTACACTGGATCAGTCAACATCCTTGTAAATGTGATTGGCTGTTAATGTTGTAAAGCACTTCTGAACTAAAGGTGGTGTGTGAATGAATCGTGACCTGAATGGTTTTTCTCCCGTGTGTGTGCGGATGTGTTTCCTCAGGTCACTCAGCGTGGTGAAGTACTTGGTGCATCCCTCGGATTCACAGTTAAACGTCTTTCCCGTGTGCAGACGCTGGTGTGCTTTCAGTCTGATGAGAGACAAACACAATAACCATACGCTGATCAGCTTTATACAGAGTACGAATCAATGAATTATGACATTACAGGCAAAAACATTGGTTTCATCAGATTTCAGGATATTTCTGCTTCACTAAATTGTATTCGTTCAGACTAGAGGAAAGAAAACATCCAAAATACACATTTAAGTGTTTATTTTATTACACATATGTATTGAAATTGAAGTCTATGACATCACACGCATAAAAAAGTATAAAGTAAAAAGTATAAAGTATAAAAGGTATAAAAGTGTTACAGCTCATCAGCTTTCGTGTCTTCGGGAGCTGTGTGTGTGTATGCGTGTGTAAGAGAACACTCTTCTGGAGCACGTTCGACCCCCGAGGGAGCTGGATGTGCTTATTATGATGCATTTGCGGTAAGCTTTGTTCTTGTTTGATTCTAGTGTTTTATTTGGTTATGAAAAATATGACGAAAAATTTTCGGATCCTTTTCTTGCGGGTCAAAATGACCTGAAGCACTAAAATTATACTTTTTTTTGGTCCAGGAAGCTTAAATAATTTAATTTTGATCATATTTTTTCTATTTTTAAAGCTACACTGTGTGATTTTTACCCCCATCTAGCGGTGAAAAGGTATATGACCATCCAGTGAATATTAGTTTCTGTTCCTCTCAATTCCGATTTCGTTTTAACTCCTACGGTGGCCAATGTAGTCCAAGATTAGCATGGCTTCCAGTTCGACCTCGTCCATGAGTGAAAGGTGAAGCTTGAATTAACCGTATGTCCCTCTTTGGCTAATGTACTCTCAAGATGGAGGGGCAACATGGCGACCGACATTAGAACCCCCCACCCGTATGTATTTTCAATGGCATATTATACACTCACGAGAATACTTTATTACTTGAACGAAGTAAATATACATTAATGAGCACATATATTTTTGAAAGAACTTAGTGTTTTTAGCTAAGAATAAACTAATAAAGTTACACAGTGTAGCTTTAATGCAGTTTTTTTGGGAGATTCTTTTTATTTTTTATTTGATGTACCTTTAAATGACTAGATTTTATCAATAAATAATTTAATTAAAGCACATTCTTTCAACTTAAATTCAAAATCCCTCTCCAATACATGCATAACCAGCTCAAAATATCTGACATTGGGTCAGTGTGTCAGTTTCTGTGCTGACCTCTTGTGAAAAAAAAATATATAACATATTTCATAACTCTTGCCATTCGGTGGCCTTATAGCTCTATATGGAGCAAATGAGTTTTTACGCTTTATCTTGAAGTCAGTTATTGTTATTTAGTTTGAATTTTGAGCATTTTGTAGGCTTTTCTATGTGTACTGAAGCATTCCTCTCATTCCATTCATTCCTAAGGGGGTCAAATTGACCCGAGAGGGAAGGATTTGTTACTTTTTTTATTACAACCACATAAACTTCTCGAATCAAGTCAATTTTTTTGTGTATTCGTGTTTCAAGTTTGAACAAAAGCACCCCTCCGATGAAAGAAAAATGACCAAAGCGAAGGATGAGGGTTTAATCCTGATATGTCAAATGAAACAAGAATTTGTTATATGTAAATCTGTGCATATTTACTTATATAATGCCTAAATTGCATATTTAAAATAACATTTCAGAAAACTTGTAATACAAAACAATTGTCTTAATGTAATGTGAATAATCCACTGAGGAATGTATAGTGATAATAATAATAATATCAATAAATATATATTAAAGGCACAATAGCTAAGATTTTTAAAATAAAATATTCCAAAATCACTTGCACAGTGTGATATATTTCCTGCAGTTGTGTACTTACAATATCCCAAAAGTTCCCAAAGATTTTTAATTTCAGAGAAATTCCAGTTTTAAATAATGGATCGTCCATGTTCACTTGCCGCCTTGTCAATAACGTTATATCCGTGTTATCTCGTGGACAACTGCGTTACGTCTAGCGGCACGCTCACACTGTTGTTGTTTCGTTCAAACATTATGGACCATGGCAAACAGACTTTGGGACAAAAGGAGAACTAAAACGAGGATCAATATCAGCGTGACGTTTTCGAGATGCCGAGAGCTCCAAGTCCGTGACAAACTTCGACTTGACAGAGATACTTTATTAGACAAGTGTATAAATGTACATAAAACTAATCAATGTTATATAGCTCAACATGATGAAATGTTAGAATATGATCAGTATGTTGATGAAATGTTAGAATATGATCAGTATGTTATTCTAATGTTGATCTAGCTTACTGCTAGTTTCATATAGCAAACGAAATAACACATAGAATAACATTATAACTTTCAACACACAAATGCAGTTTAGTGATAGTGTAACGTTAGACCAAGTGAAACAAGGTTTCATTCGTCTAATAAACTGTCCTATGTGAGTAATTCAGCACTTGCGGGTAAGTTAGTTCGGTAGAATGAAATGTCCTTATTCCTTTATTATCTGCGGGACTCGCGTGTGGCGCTGATTGCTCCTGTCTGCCTTGCTGCTTTGAATCTCTATTTAATATCATTACTTGTTTATATTGCTAAATATAACTTACTCATCCACATATATTAGACATTGTCTAATATTGCCTATCACATTAATCAGACATCGCTAGCTTTTATCTAAATCGTTATCACTAGCACAACACACTAGTATCTCGCTAGCCTGTTAACCTGCCATCTGTGCTTGCCGTTCGTGTGTGCTTGCGCCTTTTACAAGTCCATCAAACAACTGTGGTGAGTAGGAACAGTCATCAAGCACGGTGAGTAATGTCTTCTCCTGTTATTGTCACTTGCACTTCGTGTCACATGTATAGTATAGCATTCTCTGTCAGCAATGAGGGATTTACATGTGATAAATGCAGGGAGAAAGACAGGCTGGAGGAGAAGATTTCAGAACTAGAGACACGCATTCAAACTTTAATCGAGGATAGTAAGAGTGCAAGGGCTTTAATTACTACTTTGGATGCGACTTGCTAAGTGAACTCTGTACATTGTTCAGTTCCGACTGTAGAGCCCAGGCAGCAGGGCAACTGGGTGACCATAAGACGCTGTAGTCGAGGGACAAAACACAGCTCTTCCATTCCGATTACCATAACAAACAGATTCTCCTCACTCAGTGAAACACCCACTGAGAATCCTGTTGAAAGTGCCCTAGTTATTGGCGATTCTATTACATGGATCGTGAAAATAGAGACACCAGCCACAATAGTCACATGTTTGCCGGGAGCCAGAGCGCCTGACATCAAAGCTAATTTAAAAGTGCTGAATATTGCTAATTGTAAATTCTCTAAGATTATTATTCACGTCGGCACTAATGATGTTCGACTTTGCCAGTCGGAGATCACTAAAATGAACGCGAAAGAGGTGTGTGAACTCGCAAGTACGATGAGTAGGATGAGGAGTGATGAACATGACAATCTGGGGCTCAGGTCAAGAAGCAGACAGACTGGCTAAACGTCACAGTTTAGTTCACTTTTCGGGAAAAGTATCGAAAAAGTATCGAAATCGCAATTCTTGACTTGGTATCGGTATTGAACAATAATTTGGGTATCGTGACCATACTAAAAGGAATGTGACAGCTGAAACCCATGTCTTGCATACGTCTGTGCGTGGTGGCTCTTGAAGCACTGACTCCAGCTGCAGTCCACTCTTTGTGAATCTCCCCCACATTTTTTAATGGGTTTTGTTTCACAATCCTCTCCAGGGTGTAGTTATCCCTATTGCTTGTACACTTTTTTCTACCACATCTTTTCCTTCCCTTCGCCTCTCTATTAATGTGCTTGGACACAGAGCTCTGACACAGAGGGTTTTCATTAGTTGTCAGTTATAATCATCAAAATTAAAAGGAATGAACACTTGAAATATATCAGTCTGTGTGTAATGAATGAATATAATAACCAAATTTCACTTTTTGAATGGAATTACTGAAATAAAAAAAACTTTTTGATGATATTCTAATTATATGACTAGCACCTGTATACACCAGTGACATGGGTATATTTGTGGCAATAGCCAACAATACATTATATGGGTCAAAATTATTGATTTTTCTTTTATGGCAAAAATCATTAGGATATTAAGTAAAGATCATGTTCTATGAAGATATTTTGTACATTTCCTACCGTAAATATATATAAATAAAATTGTGAGTGGATGAAGCAAAATCTGAAACGACTTTAAAAGGCGATTTTCTCAATGTTTCGATTTATTTGCATCCTTACATTCCAGATTTTCAAATAGTTGCATCTCAGCCAAATATCATAACAAACCATACATCAATGGAAGCTTATTTATTCAGCTTTCAGATGCAGTATAAATCTCAATTTCAATAAATTGACCCTTGTGACTGGTTTAGTGGTCCAGGGTCACATACATATATCATATAGCCTACTTTAGCAAACAGAAGCTAACAGGAAGTGAAATGGTGTGAGATCTGTGGCTTTAGGCCAGAAGTCACATGAGTTTCTGTGAGTTTCACACACTTTCATCCACACAATGCAGTCGCTGTGTAATCGTAAAAGCCCACAGGGTTCTAAGGCTATTCCAGCATGCTAATGTAAAACCTGTCACCTGTAGAGTGTGTTGAAGGCCTTCTCGCAGCCCTGCACGTCACACTCGAAGGGTTTCTCCTTGGTGTGCACGCGCACGTGTATCTTCAGGCTGTAGGACGTGAGGAAGGCTTTCCCGCAGCCCTGCTGGTTACACACAAACGTGTATTCGCCGCGGTGTGTCTTCTGGTGCGTGCGCAGGTTTCCCGCCGTGCTGTAGGTGCGCGTGCAGCCCTCGAACATGCACTGGTAGCGCTTCACCTGAGACCAGCACAAAACACACAACAGTTACACACAAACAGGCCTTACACACATGATCCGCTTGCAGCACATTGTGACCCTGGATCACAAAACCAGTCACGAGTCGCACGGGTATATTTGTGGTAATAATAGCCAACAATACATCGTACGGGTCAAAATTATCGATTTTTATTTTATGCCAAAAATCATTAGGATATTAAGTAAAGATCGTGTTTTAGGGAGATATTTAGTAAATTCTCTTCCGTAAATACAAAAAACATTTATATTTGCGAGTGAGTGCAGCAAAATCGTGGATGACTTTAAAGGCGATTTTCTCAATGTTTTAATTTTTTTGCACCCTCAGATTCCAGATTTTCCAAGTAGTTTTATCTCAGCCAAATATTTTCCTGTCCTAACTAACCATACATCAATGGGAAGCTTATTTATTCAGATGATGTATAAATCTCTCAATTTCAAAAAAATTACCCATGTGACTGGTTTTGTAGTCCAGGGTCACGTATGCGTTACTGGCGTATTTTTTTCAGCTTTGATCACAGGAATAAATTACACTTTACTATATATTCACAAAGAAAACAAATGTTTTACATTGTAATAATATTACACTGTTTTTACTGTATTTTTGATTGAACAGCCTTGGTGAGCAGAACAGTGACTTAAAATAACAAAACAAAATCAGTTAAATGCAAAAGTAAATCATAAAATATTAAAATAAAGACATATTGGAGAGTAAGATCAAAATCCAATTAAAAGCCATAATTAATTATCAAGTATTATATCAAGTAATTATTTATAACATTCTGAGTGAAGAATTCTGTCTCAGCATAAAGCTGCTTATGTCATAGCAAAGGATCAATAAACTGTGTTTGGGAAACACTGAACACTATTCTGAGTCATTGACGTGTGTGTGTGTGTGTGTGTGTGTGAGAGTGTGTGTGTGTGTGTGTGTGTGTGTGTGTGTGTGTGTGTTTGTCAGAAAACAGCCACACAGATACAGGCATTATGCCCGTTACACACATGATCCGCTTGAATTACATATGCAGTACTGGGATAATTGTTTCTGTGCCTGTGTTAAAGTGAGCGCGCAAATGGTCAAAATAAACACGGATTGACATGTAAATGTAGTCATCTCAACATAAATGCATTTATTTAAAGTATACTACTATTTTTCTCATTACTTTAAGCGAAACACCAGAAAAACATGTTTCTGAACTCCTGAAACGCCTGTATCTTGAGTTTCTTCCGGGAACGAACACGTCACAATATTCCTCATTTAAATAATTCATACGCAGAATAAAAGGGTGGGGCCTGGTTGAGTTAGTTAGTAGTGTGTTGAAACCAAGCAGGAAACTTCCTGTCTCTCTCTTAAATCCAACACTGAAGTGACTTAAACTGCAGTTCCTCCACTGGCCACTAGAGACCGGCTGCAGAAGAGACTCAATCCCATAGACCCATATGTTAAAATGCACAACTTTACAGCAGAAAAACACATCTTTACAGTCTGGTGCAAAAAGTGGTTTTGGTCTATATAGCTAATTTAGCTCTTTATGACGACTGAGAGGGGGTGATTTCTTTTTATAACTCATCCGTGTAAATTATATTAAGCCTTAAAATTCTGCATAATTAAGGGCGTGGCCACTTGAGTGACAGGTGGATTGCCGCTGATGTCACTACTAGCCATTGGTCTGCTGTCTGTTAGCGTCACGTCACCTCAGCTAATCCGCCTCGCTGACAATTTTCGTTTATCCGGGAGTGACGGTGCCAAGATGGCGACGACAGGCTCTGCCCACTTTGGGCTTCAAAAATGCTCTTCAGAAACAAAACGAACATATTTTTATATGGTCTATGGTTAAAACTGGCGGTTATGGTAAGGGGCGGGGCATTTCCCAAACACACTCGAAGCGCTCGACCAATCACAGCACACTGCTCCAGCCGACCAATCAGAGCACAGTGCGCTTTTCAGAAGGAGGGGCTTCATAGAGACAGGAAGTAAACAGAGCGTTACGGACAGACTGGGAAGAGCGGAGCCGCAACAATGGAGAATATGGGGAAAATAATCAACATTCAAGCAGGAAAACCTGTTCTAGTAGAGCCTGAAAACAACATCAAGACTGAAGAAGATCATAATAGATGATAATCATGTGTTAAACGGGTATAACAGTATCCAAAGGAGAAACGAGTGGACAGAGCATGACTCAAATGAACAAAACATTTCCTTTTTTTCCCCACCAAACCACAAACAATAAAAAATATTCTCTCACAGATGCCAAGCTCTACACTGAACAAAACATGCTTTATCTAGAATATGTGTGACCTGAAATGACTTGACAAATATATCAGTTTCCATTTCTCTCCAATCACGTGTGGTTAAGCCACTGGTCAGAGATGTGGCCTATAGTGGTTATTAACTCGCATGCTGATCATGTGATTCCCCAATCCTCCTCATTTCTGAGGATCGTAGGCCTAGGAAGATGTTCTGCATACTCACAATATGAATTAAATGTGCAAATATAACATAGAACATTGCATGGAATACTGTATCCCACAATGCAATGCGTTTGACTTGACCTTTCATTTCCAGTTTGAGGAAATCATCTTACAGTGCGATGAGAGCTTTGTAATATAGTCTCATTAATCGCTTTCTATTTATCATCTATCCAACAGTATAACGACCTTAAAGACTCCTCAAAGAATCCTGGAAAATAAACGTCACGGTTTACACACAAATATGACACGTTTTCTACACTGATAATAATCATAAATGTTTCTTGAGCATCAAATCATCATATTATAGTGATTTCTGAAGGATCATGTGACACTGAAGACTGGAGTAATGATGCTGAAAATTCAGCTTTGATCACAGGAATAAATTACACTTTACTATATATTCACATAGAAAACATTGTAGTAATATTTCACAATATTACTGTATTTTTGATCAAATAAATGCAGCCTTGGTGAGCAGAAAAGTGACAATGCAAAAGTAAAACAAAAAAAACAAAATAAACATAACAGAGACGAAGATCAAAATCCAATCAAAAGGCCAAATCAAAGGTCATAATTAATAATCATAAGTATAATGTCAAGTAATTAATTTGAACATTCTGAGTCTCAGCATAAAGCTGCTTATATCATAACCAGGGTGGGAGATTAGCACCCGCCACCAGCCAATGGCGGGTACTTTTTCAAAGTGGCGGGTGACTTTGCCTTGTATACCAGCCACAGTGGCGGGTACATTGTAAAACATATTTTTATTGGTTACTACTTAAAACATTCCTTGTAACGGATTGGACATCTTTTGTCAAAGAATGCTGTTGTTAAGTAAAAATAATGCACTTTTGTCGAGTAACTAATTTGATTGGTTTTCAGCGCTGTGCGTCACGGACACAGCGCACGGACACAGCACTGAACGGACCGTGACACATATAGCTGAGGTACAGACGAAAGGAAAATTTAAAAAATGTGGCGACATATTCCCGGTGTTAAGAGGCCCGCCGCGGAGTCAGCAGTAGCTATGAATGTACAACCTGTTGAGGGCGAAGTAAATAAAAAGTGAAGGTACTTTTCGAACGAGTGGCGCATTGACGACGAAGGGAAAACGAGGGAATGGTTAGCCTACATTCCCGTCGAACAGTCCATGTACTGTACTTACTGTCGAACCTATGCGTCGTCCGAAAATGCAAACAATTCGTTCGTTAGAGGAACAACTAACCTTAAAATAGAGTCAACAATGAATATGACCAATTCTATTCAGAAACGTCCATGCGATCGGCAAAAAGGGCAGACCTTTTCGGGACTTGTGTGTGGCAGCATGTATGTGCGTGTGTGTGTGAGAGCGTGTGTGTGTTCGTGTTTGACAGCGTGAGTGTGTGTGTGTGTGCGTGTGAGACATCGTGAGTGTGTGTGTGTGCGTGTGAGACATCGTGAGTGTGTTCGTGTGTTACAGCGTGAGTGTGTGTGTGCATGTGTGACAGCGTGAGTATGTGTGTGCATGTGTGACTGCGTGAGTGTATGTGTGTGTGTGTGACAGCGTGAGTGTGTGTGTGTGCATGTGTGACTGCGTGAGTGTATGTGTGTGTGTGTGACAGCGTGAGTGTGTGTGTGTGCATGTGTGACAGCGTGAGTGTGTGTGTGTGCATGTGTGACAGCGTGAGTGTGTGTGTGCATGTGTGACAGCGTGAGTGTGGGTGTGTGTGCATGTGTGTGTGTGAGAGCGTGTGTGACTGTGAGAGTGTGTGCG
>NW_027508712.1:250000-307500 GCF_051911475.1 Siphateles boraxobius | reverse complement strand
GCTGTCAAATAAAAATGTGAATTTTGAAAATTCGTCGAATTTAAAAAAAAAGAAAAAAACGTGCATTGGAATTTTTAGTATGTCAAGAGGTGCGCGAGACATGATGATGACGTCACTCACGCGGTGTGTGTTGTTAGCTTATCCAGTACAGCAGTGCGGCTGCGTTGCTAATGTGAAAAATGGCGGGAAAAGTCTCTTCCTGCTGACAAAAACCCTCTCAGCAACGACACACTTGACACCTGCACATCGGTCAGAGCTGAGTGTGTGTGTGTGTGTGTGAGTGTGTGTTTAAATCAGCTGAAACTGTCAACAGAAAGCGCTCAGCACTCACTCAGATCATATTGAGCGTCTGGTGTTTTTGAAGAACAATATTTAGATGTAGTATAAAAATGGCAGTTTGCTGTTGTGTGTTCATGTAGTTCATTACGCTGTGTTGAAGTGTGTTTTCTCAGGTTACTGTTGCACTTACACAGTTTTATCCTGTATTGTTACCTAATTTACCTTGAATGCACATTATATTTTATTTAAGAACAATTGTTTAAAAAGTTAATGCACTTTAAAAAGTGAATGTCAATTCATTTCAATAAAAGATCCGATGCTTGACTTGGTTTATATTTGCTAATTGTGCTCGCTTGCGCCCTCTTGTGGGCCTAGGAGACAATACAGTACTTTTGTCCTCTAACATTAAGTATTGCCTTTAGAATTCAAATATAATTCAAATGTTGCTAATATTTAAGTAAGAAATTCAAAATTAGCTTTTTTTGTCATTTTGACAGCCCTATTAGACAGATGAAGAGGTGAATGGAGGCGTTTCAGGAGTTCAGAAACACTGACACTGATATAGAGAACAACTGGAGCTTTTTCATGCTCAAACACATTACCCACTAAAGACCAATGAACATGGAGAAAAGCATAATAAGGTGCTCTTTAAAACATGCTTAACACCTTAATGACCTTCACCACACAAAATCGTTTCAGAATATGGCAGCAATATTATCCCGGACGAGCCCCCACTTATTTGATCAACCTCCTGATATGGACAGACTCTTAAGGTGATGATACACAGGGCAACTTTTTGAGCAATGTTGCTGGGCAATCTTGCCGAGCGATTGTTGCTTGGGCACTTTCCCATTGAAAATGGACAATAAATTTATATCTGAATAATTTAGATCGGTCGTGGGCCCTATTTGTCTCATCTGGTTGCCCGTTAATGGCAACATTGCCCTGCAAAATTGCTCAAAAAGTTGCCCTGTGTATCATCAACTTTAGAGGTGTAAGCGATGTCACACGTTTTTTAGGCCAAAACATTTTTGTCACATACAGCAAACATCTCCTCACTATCCGCTAGCTGCCTGTCCCCTGAACACACTGTACACGCGGTCTCTGCAGACACCCCAGGCTCAACACACACACCCCAGGCACCACACACACACACACCCCAGGCTCCACACACACACCCCAGGCTCCACACACACACCCCAGGCTCCACACACACACCCCAGGCTCCACACACACACCCCAGGCTCCACACACACCCCAGGCTCCACACACACCCCAGGCTCCACACACACACCCCAGGCTCCACACACACACCCCAGGCTCCACACACGGCAACACACACACACTGAGCTTACCCGCACCACGAAACATAACAAATTATTGTTAAAATAACAAGCGATTGTTACTTGGGCACTTTCTCATTGAAAATGGGCAATAAACTTCTTTTGGTTTGGGGGCGGAGTTTGGGGGGTTAGTGCGCGGATGAGGAGAAGGGAGGGTCTAGCTAGCCTTCGTTTTGTTTGACAATACTTCGAACGTCAACAAGAAGTGACGTCACCCAACATCGCTTAAGGTGATGATACACAGGGCAACTTTTTGAGCAATCTTGCAGAGCGATTGTTGCTTGGGCACTTTCTCATTGAAAATGGGCAATAAACTTCTACCTGGGTAATTTAGATCGGTCGTGGGCCGTGTCTCATCTGGTTGCTCGTTGACGGCAACATTGCTCAAAAAGTTGCCCTGTGTATCATCATCACTTTAGAGGTGAAGACGATGCCTGCAGCTTTAAATGTTTAAATGAACATGGGAAAAGCATTAAGTCAACGCTCTTTCTGGTAACAAACAGCACAAGTTGCTCACCTCTCTCTGCTTGGTCTCGGGACACTCGGAGTGCAGCGTGAGCGTAGCGCCCTCGATGTTTCGAGGCATCGGGGTAGAGCCGGGGTTAATGATGAACTGGATCTGGTCGGGAGAGATGGTGTGGTGAATGTACCCCTGCGACATGCCATCGGGGTCACACATGAAGGCCAGCGAGCCATCGTCTCCCTCGCCCTCCCCGAACGCCATGCCGTCCTCCTCGCCCTCCTCGTCCAGCCGGATCGGGTCCTGCTCGATCAGCACCGTGGTGCGGTCGTACACGCGGCCCGAGGACGACGACGGGCCCGAGATCAGCTCGTCCTCCTCCTCTCCGCCCAGCCGGTCCACGTCTTCCTCCTCGTCATCAAAGAGCATGGCTGTCTCCGTGAGAGGACCATTCTCTCCCATGATCCTGACGGAAAAGCTCAGTCCGGGGTTTGTGTCCACGCGCTTGCTTTTGTTGCGGCTGGAACGAGTTTAAAGAGGTTAAAATCAACATGCGTTAGTCAAACTGAGAACAGGACTGGAATCATGGACTGAAATACTCACTTCCTCATCAGTGTTGTTAATATTAACTAAAGCTGCACGATTAATAGGATTAATATCTCCCGATGCGATACTATCACAATACTTGGGTGCCGATACAATATGTATTGCGATCTTTTTAAGAATTGGGATTCTACAAGTATTGCGATTTGATATTGCAATTTTTTTAACACTAGACCATCGGGAAACGTGAAAATGTAATCATACACTTAGACTGTACATGATGTATAAGATGAGTCATTTACAAAAACAAATCATCACATCTTACTGACTTTTATTTCAGAAGCATCACACAATACTCCATTCTCTTTAATAAATGATTCAATAATAACAAATACATTTTTAACAGTCAGTTGTCGCCACTTAGTGGCGAAACAATGTAATCGATAAATGCGTTATTTTAAGCGGCAAGTTTGATTTTGATCACTATCGTAGACATCAGTGTTCATATTTGAACTTTAAACTTTTATCCGAGTATTTCTATGATCATTTTAACTTTTGCATATAGAAGTAAGCGGTTTCATGACGACTCTCTCCGGGTCGGCGGCAACACAGATCTGAATGTTGCGATGTGATTTTGTGAAAGTTTAATAGACAGACGAACTGAAAGATGGCGTGAGTGTTTGAATAGAGATCAGTCTTTTAGAGATGAGTCGTGCAGCTCAGTGTGTTATCTCTCTCAGTATATGAGCAGCGCGAGTCGAATATCTCAGTCTCAAATCTCAATATCAGAGATACTACATCACTCAACACTCATAGAATCACGACACATTTCATCCTCTGTTAAAGTGGCGAGCTTCTGCCAACCTCATCGACAAGCAAGGACAAAAATAAAGCAATTGAATTTGAATTAATATCGATCCTGGAATAAAAAAATAAAATCGCGATAGCTAGGTGAACCGATTAATCGCTAAAAGATGGCGATCTGGATTCAAACACTCACAGGGTCTTATTCCTGAATGACAGTGATTCGCTCTGTCTATTAAACCAAACACTCAGATCTGTGTTCTGATCCAGAGAGAGCCGTTGATATGAAACAGCTTCAGTCTTTTCAACACACGGTATTACAATAATACAGTCCGGGGTTTGTGTCCACGCGCTTGCTTTTGTTGCGGCTGGAACGAGTTTAAAAGGTTAAAAACAAACAAGCGTTAGTCAAACTGAGAACAGGACTGGAATCATGGACTGAAATATTCAACAATGTTATTGATCTCCTGCATTGACATCATTATATGAGAACTGAACTGAAATGGACGATGACATCACGGTTTCCTCCAGAGCGGCTAAATATATATATAAATTATATATAAACTAAATTAATAAAGTTTTTACAACAAAAATGAACCATCACTGAACTTACTTAAGCTGGACTGTGACACAAACGTTGTTGCATTATTTCCTGTTATCTCTGTAAAGCTGCTTTGAAATACTGGACTTGACTTGTGTGAAAACGGCTGAAACGGTTGTGCTGATGCTTCATATTTATTCTTGACTTTTGAATTCATGCTGCCGTCGAGACAGACACGGATAAATACATAAACATATGCAAGGTAGGGTAGGGGATGTTTGCAGTTGCGTTATGTGCTCAGTGTTAACAATCAGACAGAAAATGTATAATCAATCAAGATGTTTCAATTCAACCAAAAAAAAATAAAAAATGAAAATTACATTTACCCGACCTGTAACAACAAACAAAAAGGCCAATTAGGTGCACTTAAAGATATATGTACGATTGTAATAAAATATTCAAAAAACACTTTCACAGTGTGATATATTTCATGCAGTTGTGTACTTGCATCGTCACAAAAGTTCCCAAGGATTTGTAAATTCCAGTTTTAAATAATGGCTCGTTCCTTGTCATTGTCGCCTGTCAATGACGTAATACCCGCGCAATCCTTGTTTCTGCTTATAGAAACCATAGAGATAATACATAGATGCCTCATAGTGGCCGGTTCAATGGGCCGTGTAATGAGGTGTATGTATATACTTCTATGATATAGTGTCTCGCACGCCGCTGTTGTGTCGTTCAGTCATCAGGATTATGGCATTATGGCATTATTTTCCTGTTATCTCTGTAAAGCTGCTTTGATACGATCTGTAATGTAAAAACAGAGGTACTGGGATAAAAGTTTACCGTTCAGATAAAAACACTGATGTCTGCGGTAGTGATCAGAACAGTAGAGGTGGGCGATACTGCGAAATTTGGTATCGATCCGATACCAAGTAAATACAGGGCCAGTATCGCCGATATCGATACCGATACTTTTTAATTTTAAAAGCATGCACTTGAACTTACATGCACTTTCCTCTGCTAGAGCACTGTGTCATGATTTATGAGGTGAATGCATCATTAATATGCTAAATCTGAATACGTTTTCATGACCACTAAATATTTTGTGATTTGTGCTCTCACCTCGCCTGTAATTAGTCAGTGACTTTTACCAAACTACCCTAATTATAGTAAATGCACTATTGTACACTAGCCTACTGTTCAAAAGTTCGGGCGCTGTAAGATATTTAATTCTCTTCTGCATTTATTTGATCAAAAATACAGTAAAAACTGTAATATTATTACAATTTAACAGTCTATTCTGTAATTTATTCCTGTGATCAAAGCTGAATTTTCAGCATCATTACTCCAGTCTTCATGATCCTTCATGATGAGAATTCATTTTAATATGCTGATTTGCTGCTCAAGAAACATTTCTTATTATTATCAATGAAAACAGTTTTATGTTTTTGTGGAAACCAAATCATTTTGCATAAAATGTATCATGATGCACAAAGTTGAAAGAACAGCATATATATGAAATAGATTTTTTTTTAACAGTGTAAAACCCTTGACTGTCACTTTCGATCAATCTAATGCATCGATCCTTGTTGAATAAAAATATTAATTTCATTATACAAATCTTACTTACGTCAACATGTTGAACCGTTATGTAAACTTTTAATTTATTTATTGCGAAATAACTCCCGATTGTGTCTCTGTCATCTAAGCAAGGCTTCGTTTCCCAAACGCACTGAGACAGAAGCACCAGCATCGAACGCTCTCTGGGATTGATTGGTTTCGTCTTGTATCCAGATGAATAGGATAAATAGCTCTACCCTACACAATTATTCGCTAACATTCGCTTATTTTTAACTTAGAAGCTTTTTTTACATAAAAAAATTACTGGTAAAAAAACCCCACATTTGGATCGATATTTTTATGTGAGGATCGATCCTTTTCGATACCACGTCAGTATCGAAAGTATCGATACTTCAGGATCGATCCGCCCAGCCCTACAGAACAGAGTAATTTGAAAGTAACTTGATGCTTCAAACAAAGATTGTATCATTACATCGTTACACCGGAGACTAGTGACTGTTAAAAAAATGTGTTTGTCATTTAATCATTCATTTAAGAGATTCGTTCAAAAACGCAATTCATCCAGTAATGAAACAAGTCAAGTCTTTATGAGGGATTCATTCAATCATTCATTCAAATAGTTTTTTGTAATATTCATTCTGATTAATTAAACATTATTTAATATTTTGTCAGAACGCCTAATTAACATATTTTTTTATTTAGTCTGTTCAGAATCGTGAGAATCGTGATCCATATTTGAAACAACAACAAAAATCGCGATTCTCATTTGATCCAAAATTGTGCAGCTCCAAATAAAACCAATAAAAATTATTTTCAGTAAATTTAATAAAGATTAAATAAAATAAGATATATATATATGAAAAATGAACATAACTAAAATTAAAATAATAGTTCATTCAAAATATTAATAAATACTACAATAGTAACTAAAATAATAGTAATACTAAAATAACACATAAACGCAGGTTATTATTATTGAGAAGCATAACAGTGTTATGTGTGCACTTTCAAGCAAAATGTGTGTTAAATGCTCATTTTTAAGTACATTTAAATCAGTGTAAGCGCTTTCAAATATACAAATCCGCCACAACGTTGTACAGTTTGGTTGTAATAAATAGGGTTTCAATAAAACAACAACATAATGTAAGTATAAACAGATTATATTCAGTCAGTATTAATATGGTGAGGTTTATGTTGCTTATGGATTTGTTTGGTTTGGTTTGTTGCGTTTTATTTATTTAAAAAAAATTTTTATTGGGTCTAATAATATTGGTTAGCATAAGCAGAGATATAAGCAAAGTAAATTCGGTTACTATTAATATTGGTGAGATCCATGTTGTTGTTGTCTTGTTTTGTTTTTCTCTATATGTATTGGATTACTTGTTGTTTTGCTGTCTGGGCATTGCCTGATTTTTTATACTGCATGAATTGCTGTTATTTAAACCAACATTGTTTTTTGTCATTGTAATTTTGGCTGTAGGCTGCTTAAGAAAGTTATTTTGTATTTTGGAATGGGGGACAGATATTATAAGATTGTATCTTCTTTCTGCTCCCTTTTGCACATAGGAAGTTAAATTATGTAAATAATAAAATTAAATGTTTTGTGTTTTACCATGGAGCAAATAAATAAATAAACAAACAAACAAATAAATGTGTTGACATAATAAAATTGCTGTTTCATACAGTCACGAGAAAGTAGGACAATGCAGGGAAACTATTTTTGGCCGGTGTTAGTGGAACTACTAAACAATCAGGGTAAAGGAGCATTTGTAAACTGAAACCACTGTTTTCATGTTACTATAACAAACATACACACAATGATCTGAACAAAACTAACCTAAAACACACAACAATCCAGAGTGAAACAAGGGCTGTGTCACAACACTTCGCTAGCTGACTATCTAGACAGCACATTATACACACCTATGACACCCCAATATTTCAATAAAACGTCTTGAGAGTATGATGCTATAGCTACTTACTAGGTTATAATGCTGTCTAGAGAGCAGTTTACTATGTCATGATGCTCGAAATGCTCTAGGCAAGATATAATGCTGCAAAACACTGTCTGGGAAGGCAGCTGATGTGATTGGAGACACAAAAATGCTTTTCTCACACGACTAGACAGTTAAAAAGAGGACATTATGTCTCCAAGTAATGGACAAACTGTGACAACAACAACAAAACCCGTCATGCTTTTAACACAATAGTTTATCAGGCTCTGTCATTCTGGACACTTTCTAGAAGTTTCCATGTTCACTTTGACACTGATGACAATCACAAGACAAGCATGAACATGTTCACATTGATCAATTGAAACACACATTCAGAAAAACCCGCGAACACACACACAGATCCTAATTACCATGCGGCCATTAATGACAAGTAGTCATTAATGTGAAATATTAATTTTCAAATGTATGTTTTCCATAAAAACAAACTGTCATGTCAGTCCTGCTAACTGATTAGCTCACCTGTGTATTGAAGCTCCAGTCATTAGTTCATCTGCTTCGGTCCGATCAACATGAATAACATCCCCAAGACGAAAGGGCTGAAATACTTAAGCCACACATATTTCATGTAATAATTACAATTCGGTGTTATAATTAAGACTGACTGCACAGAGAAGCTAACGTTAACAGGCTAAAGTGCTAGTCCCATCAATGACAGGCGTTAGCTTCATTAGCACGCCGCTAACACCCGTTTATATACTATATTATACACTATCGTTAGACAGAAGCGCAGTTCACTTGTTGTTTTAACACGTTAAAGTGTAAAACACTCAGAAAATGGTGACTATGTGATGGTTAAAGAACTGACATGTAGGATATGGGATGAATGCTAACAGATTTAGCCCGTTAGCATTGAACAGAAACTCTAATGGTATCAAGACAGGCCAGTCAAATATCAGAACGACAACGAAACGCTTTTACAGCATTTAATCAAGCAGATAAAAATCCTCTGATGGGTTTACCAGTGTTATAGAGACGCTCGAGGCCCGTGTAATGTTGTGTATCGGCTCCTGTCTTCATTCCTCAGCGACAGCATCATGAAGAGCAGCAGCTCATACTGACTCCAGATCAGCTCTCAGCAGTCAACCTGGCTCACACACACTCACAACATCACACAACACGCTGCTAACGCTTCACAATACTACTTCATATTCATCTACAGTACTTTTTAATTCATTTAAATAGATACAATAACATAAAACCCCTTTACTGCCTGAATACCTCTAGCACTAGAATATGAACATCACTTTTACTTTCCCTTCTGATCATACTGCAATAAAGTGATGGATTTCTGTAGTGATATGTTGAGGTAAATTGGGACACTTTTAAAAATGCAAAAAATTATCAAAATTCAGTGAGTTTATGATTTAAAGAGCAACAAATACAGTATTTTCCAATGACCTCAGAAAAACAACTTTTTATATCCCACTGACAGATATTTGTTTTTCATATTGATTTCATATTGATCACATTTCTCAGAAAACAAAACTACATTTTGCTTCTTAAGTAAATGTATCTTGATTTAAGAATGTTAAGATGTACTGGTCTTGGAAAACAAGACAAAAATACTGAGGAAGAATTATTTTTTCTCAGTGCATATAGTGACCTGACTTTATGAATTTGAGACTTTCTTCTCTAATTTAAAACCTTTTTGAGGCATTAATTATTATAATCTTAGACTATTATTATATTATTAGACTATTATCTAATACCTTGCAATATATATATATATATATATATATATATATATATATATATATATATATAAATATATATATATATATATATATATATATATATATATCTCATATTTACTTTTTTTAAAATTACAAATTATGTTATCAGCTAAATAAATGCTCAATATTGAAATAATGACTGAGTGTCTGAACTTTAAAATACTCGCTTGTAAAGGTTTTGAGGAATAAACCTTTACTTTGCATAATATTCTCTTAAACCAGTCATTATTTTAATGCTTTATTGAGATTGGCTGAGAAAAATCTTTAAAATGAGCATGAACATAAAACACAAAGATATACATGGTAAAATAATAGAATTTTTAAATTAAATCCTCTATGTGATTTTGCATCCACTCCCCTAATATGACCAAAGAAAAGTCAAACGCTGAGATTGTTATGATTGTTTAGATTTAATATAAAAGAACAGCTGTTTTGTATTTTCAAACATTGAAAATACAAATATATTTCATTAAATAACCATTATTTTTCAAATAAAAACTCCCATCTGATTTGTAATAAAACCAATTAGTTTCAATAACGGTTTAAAATACTTTGAATTAAATGGGAACTACAAAATTCATGGACATATTTCTGCTGATACCTGGAAAAAACTAGGCATGTGAAATAAGGAAAGGAGTCCATTATTCGGGTGATTTATCATGAATGTCTCTGTCAGAGGGCGTCTGGACCAAGAAATGCTGGAAAAACTCCTTCATCTTCCTTTTCTCTGTGAGATCTTGCTTTGTGGGCGACTGAAGCAACAGGCCGGAGAAGACCGAGCCTGTAAACCAGAGAAATATATCCATCAAACTGTCAGTTCAGTGACGTTTTTAATGCAGGAAACCTAGAAAATCAAAACTTCATACTTTCTTTCTTCCTAGCAAAGGTATTAATAATGTTTTAATGACTAAAAACACATATGCAAAGTCAAAGTTTGAGTTCTGCTTTCCACTGAAACTGGCCTGTGCTCTCCAAATCTGCAGACAAAAATACACAAAACAAGTAGTGAAAGCGCATCGTCAACCGACCTAAAATAGTGGCGTCCAGCCGATTGTGTGCCGAGTGTTTCAGCAGCTCTTGAAGGAAGGCCGTTAAATAGTTAAAAACATTTCTATGGCACTGAGGTAGAAAGGAAATGATCTGTGGACAGAAAAAGAAAAATGAAACGTTACACAACTATATTGATGATAAAGCAAAAGCTAGAACATTTTCTGGTGGTTTATTAAAGTTTTAACTGCCACTCTGCAGATATTATTATTTCATGTATATTACAAACTACATGAAAAATAATATCTTAAAAAGCATAATGGGGCACTTCATAAACACTATATTAAACATTTCAACTTGAAAAGACAGAAAATCTTAAATGCATTCAGGTGAAACATTCTGCAATATTTCAAATAGAGATCGACCGATAATCGGTTCTACCGATATTTCTTCTGATATTTAAAGTTCACGTCGGCAACAATTTTTTGATCATATTCAGTGAAATCGACACTATAATCCGACAGAACAACATAAATAAAGTGGTTTTAGAAAAAAGACCGAGCTTCTAACTCCACCTGGAGCGTGTTATTTGTTTTGGAAAAATCCGACCGTCCCGGATCATCGGGTCCAATCAGCGCAGGGGGGTGTGAGATCTGACTGTCAATCACAGGTCGTGCACACGCCACCCCTCGCGCACGCTACAATCACATGCACACGCCTGAAGTTCGCGCAGTAATGAAGAGTGATGGCGGAAAAGATTCCAATTCCTCGGTTAACCTCGAGAGCTAGGAGGTCAAAAACAACACAGGAAAAGAAAACCTGCTGAAAATAAAGAAGTAAAGAAAGAAAGTGCGTAAATAAACCAGGATCAACATCGGATCGTCATTTGAAAGGTGGAGAGATTTACGTGATTTAATTGGGTTCAAGCTGGATGCAGAGCTTGCAACATTTCTTCTCCACAGGTAATTGTGCTTTATCAACCAGTGACTTTATTTCTTAGTGTTATGTTAGTAATGTATGTTTGCCCTAATGTGTTGGTATGGATAGCTAACGTTAGCACTTGTTGGGCAGGTTTGTTTGAACTGAAATCCGTGTGAATGAAACGTTAGGTGGATAAACATGTCCAGATGAAAGTTCGGCTTTTAGGAAGAATCAATGCTACTCTGTCTTTCTTACGAGAGTAAGAACAGTAGTAAAGCTACTGTTATTGTATGTGCTATCTTAATAGCTCTGATATAACGTTATGAGCAGTAGAAAAATGTACAATGACCATGTCTGCCACATACAGCAATAATAGCGTTTCAGACAGACGATGGTGTTTATTTACGTTTAATTGATGGGTAATCCATTTCGTAACAATCTACTCCAAAATGACAAAACAACAATAACAAAATACTTCATGGTGTTGATGGATGCTGATGAGACGGGCGCATTCACAGAAAATCCGGTGCGCACTGGCACTGACGAGCACGAAGCCACGAACTCGGTGGGAGGGTATTCGTTGATAGTTGGGGAGGGGCATGAGAGTAAACATTCAAAATTTTGCCTAAGTCCACTCAATCTGCAGACTTGCCGACTGGAGCTTTAAGCATTTTCCCATAATCAGGTATCAGATTGTAATATCGGATTCACCGATAATTGGCGGCATCTTGTGGGCGCTTTGAGAATTGCATGACAGCCATTAAAGTCCCCCTGTAGTCAATTTCATCCCTTAAAACTCAACTTTGATCACCAAAATGACATATTAAAAAATTTTTCGTTGAAAAAAATGTCTTCATGTCTTACATATCTTGAATGTATCTCGACACCCTTGCCTCATTTAGTATGCGCGGTTCTATGAATATGCAAATGAGCCCCGCCTCCACTCACTCACTCACTCACTCACTCAGAGATCCACTCGTTGACGATCACACGTTGATCTGATTGGTTACAAGGTAGTTTGTGACGTCAGAAACACCAGCGATTTCAAAGCGTGTTTTTGAGACTGTCTTTGAAGTTCACTGCAGTTTTAAAGAGAAAATACTCAGCAATGCTGTCGACTTTTGAATTTACACATGGTTTGTCTTAAAGCATATTAATAACACCAATGCATTAATGTTAATGCACAAATGAGATGTTACATAAATGCTTCACATGTAATATAAACTTGGCGCTAAAAAAATATAGACAAACTCGAGTCACGTAATCTGTCAAGTCCTGACCCAATTAAAAACAGTGCACTGTCAGGTATTTCATAATCTAGACTGATAAAAACTAATATTTAATTATTCTGACAACATGAGATGGACTTTTTTTTCGGACAATATTTGCGATATTGACAATATTGTGAGAAATTGTAGTCTGCCTCGACCCAGATTCCAGTCAAAAATATATTTTAGAATGAGCTCATCTCCAAAATTAATTAATTATCATAGAGATTAAAGAAAGTCAAGTTATATTGTTTCTTTACCATTTGTGTTGGTTTTAAACCGATACCGATCGGTATCCGCTGTGTTTGACGTCAGATTGTGCGCCGCTATCTGCTGTGTTTGACGTCAGATTGTGCGCCTCTATCCGCTGTGTTTGACGTCAGATTGTGAGCCGCTATCCGCTGTGTTTGACGTCAGATTGTGCGCCGCTATCCGCTGTGTTTGACGTCAGATTGTGCGCCGCTATCCGCTGTGTTTGACGTCAGATTGTGCGCCGCTATCCGCTGTGTTTGACGCCAGATTGTGCGCCGCTATCCGCTGTGTTTGACGTCAGAGTGTGCACCGCTATCCGCTGTGTTTGACGTCAGATTGTGCGCCGCTATCCACTGTGTTTGACGTCAGAGTGTGCGCCGCTATCCCCTCTGTTTGACGTCAGAGTGTGCGCCGCATCAAACACAAACAGAGGGGATAGCGGCGCACACTCTGATGTCAAACAGATTGTGCGCCGCTATCCGCTGTGTTTGACGTCAGAGTGTGCGCCGCTATCCGCTGTGTTTGACGTCAGATTGTGCGCCGGTATCCGCTGTGTTTGACGTTAGAGTGTGCGCCGCTATCCGCTGTTTGACGTCAGAGTGTGCGCCGCTATCCACTGTGTTTGACGTCAGAGTGTGCGCCGCTATCCACTGTGTTTGACGTCAGATTGTGCGCCGCTATCCGCTGTGTTTGACGTCAGATTGTGCGCCGCTATCCGCTGTGTTTGACGTCAGATTGTGCGCCGCTATCCGCTGTTTGACGTCAGAGTGTGCGCCGCTATCCGCTATGTTTGACGTCAGAGTGTGCGCCGCTATCCGCTGTGTTTGACGTCAGAGTGTGCGCCGCTATCCGCTGTGTTTGACGTTAGAGTGTGCGCCGATATCCGCTGTGTTTGACGTCGGATTGTGCGCCGCTATCCCCTCTGTTTGACGTCAGAGTGTGCGCCGCTATCCGCTGTGTTTGACGTCGGATTGTGCGCCGCTATCCGCTGTGTTTGACGTCAGATTGTGCGCCGCTATCCGCTGTGTTTGACGTCAGAGTGTGCGCCGCTATCCGCTGTGTTTGACGTCAGTGTGCGCCGTTTGCGCAGTTTGACGTCAGTGTGCGCCGCTATCCACTGTGTTTGATGTTAGAGTGTGCGCCGCTATCCGCTGTGTTTGACGTCAGAGTGTGCGCCGCTATCCACTGTGTTTGACGTTAGAGTGTGCGCCGCTATCCGCGGTGTTTGACGTCAGAGTGTGCGCCGCTATCCACTGTGTTTGACGTTAGAGTGTGCGCCGCTATCCGCTGTGTTTGACGTTCGCCGCTATCCGCTGTGTTTGACGTTAGAGTGTGCGCCGCTATCCGCTGTGTTTGACGTTTAGAGTGTGCGCCGCTATCCGCGGTGTTTGACGTCAGAGTGTGCGCCGCTATCCGCTGTGTTTGACGTCAGAGTGTGCGCCGCTATCCACTGTGTTTGACGTCAGAGTGTGCGCCGCTATCCGCTGTGTTTGACGTCAGATTGTGCGCCGCTATCCGCTGTGTTTGACGTCAGAGTGTGCGCCGCTATCCGCTGTGTTTGACGTCAGATTGTGCGCCGCTATCCACTGTGTTTGACGTTAGAGTGTGCGCCGCTATCCGCGGTGTTTGACGTCAGAGTGTGCGCCGCTATCCACTGTGTTTGATGTTAGAGTGTGCGCCGCTATCCGCTGTGTTTGACGTCAGAGTGTGCGCCGCTATCCGCGGTGTTTGACGTCAGAGTGTGCGCCGTTATCCACTGTGTTTGATGTTAGAGTGTGCGCCGCTATCCGCTGTGTTTGACGTCAGATTGTGCGCCGCTATCCACTGTGTTTGACGTTAGAGTGTGCGCCGCTATCCGCGGTGTTTGACGTCAGAGTGTGCGCCGCTATCCACTGTGTTTGATGTTAGAGTGTGCGCCGCTATCCACTGTGTTTGACGTCAGAGTGTGCGCCGCTATCCGCTGTGTTTGACGTCAGAGTGTGCGCCGCTATCCGCTGTGTTTGACGTCAGAGTGTGCGCCGCTATCCACTGTGTTTGACGTCAGATTGTGCGCCGCTATCCGCTGTGTTTGACGTCAGAGTGTGCGCCGCTATCCGCTGTGTTTGACGTCGGATTGTGCGCCGCTATCCGCTGTGTTTGACGTCAGATTGTGCGCCGCTATCCGCTGTGTTTGACGTCAGAGTGTGCGCCGCTATCCGCTGTGTTTGACGTCAGATTGTGCGCCGCTATCCGCTGTATTTGACGTTAGAGTGTGTGCCGCTATCCGCTGTGTTTGACGTCAGAGTGTGCGCCGCTATCCGCTGTGTTTGACGTCAGAGTGTGCGCCGCTATCCGATGTGTTTGACGTCAGAGTGTGCGCCGCTATCCGCTGTGTTTGACGTCAGAGTGTGCGCCGCTATCCGCTGTGTTTGACGTCGGATTGTGCGCCGCTATCCACTGTGTTTGACGTTAGAGTGTGCGCCGCTATCCGCGGTGTTTGACGTCAGAGTGTGCGCCGCTATCCACTGTGTTTGACGTTAGAGTGTGCGCCGCTATCCGCTGTGTTTGACGTCAGAGTGTGCGCCGCTATCCACTGTGTTTGACGTCAGATTGTGCGCCGCTATCCGCTGTGTTTGACGTCAGAGTGTGCGCCGCTATCCGCTGTGTTTGACGTCGGATTGTGCGCCGCTATCCGCTGTGTTTGACGTCAGATTGTGCGCCGCTATCCGCTGTGTTTGACGTCAGAGTGTGCGCCGCTATCCGCTGTGTTTGACGTCAGATTGTGCGCCGCTATCCGCTGTATTTGACGTTAGAGTGTGTGCCGCTATCCGCTGTGTTTGACGTCAGAGTGTGCGCCGCTATCCGCTGTGTTTGACGTCAGAGTGTGCGCCGCTATCCGCTGTGTTTGACGTCAGATTGTGTGCCGCTATCCGCTGTGTTTGACGTCAGAGTGTGCGCCGCTATCCGCTGTGTTTGACGTCAGAGTGTGCGCCGCTATCCGCTGTGTTTGACGTCAGAGTGTGCGCCGCTATCCGCTGTGTTTGACGTCAGAGTGTGCGCCGCTATCCGCTGTGTTTGACGTCAGATTGTGTGCCGCTATCCGCTGTGTTTGACGTCAGAGTGTGCGCCGCTATCCGCTGTGTTTGACGTCAGAGTGTGCGCCGCTATCCGCTGTGTTTGACGTCAGAGTGTGCGCCGCTATCCGCTGTGTTTGACGTCAGAGTGTGCGCCGCTATCCGCTGTGTTTGACGTCAGATTGTGCGCCGCTATCCGCTGTGTTTGACGTCAGAGTGTGCGCCGCTATCCGCTGTGTTTGACGTCAGAGTGTTCGCCGCTATCCACTGTGTTTGACGTCAAATTGTGCGCCGCTATCCGCTGTGTTTGACGTCAGAGTGTGCGCCGCTATCCGCTGTGTTTGACGTCGGATTGTGCGCCGCTATCCGCTGTGTTTGACGTCAGATTGTGCGCCGCTATCCGCTGTGTTTGACGTCAGAGTGTGCGCCGCTATCCGCTGTGTTTGACGTCAGATTGTGCGCCGCTATCCGCTGTGTTTGACGTCAGAGTGTTCGCCGCTATCCGCTGTGTTTGACGTCAGATTGTGCGCCGCTATCCGCTGTGTTTGACGTCAGAGTGTGCGCCGCTATCCGCTGTGTTTGACGTCAGAGTGTTCGCCGCTATCCACTGTGTTTGACGTAGCAGACAGCGTCAAACACAGCTATCCGCTGTGTTTGACGTCAGAGTGTGCGCCGCTATCCGATGTGTTTGACGTCAGATTGTGCGCCGCTATCCACTGTGTTTGACGTTAGAGTGTGCGCCGCTATCCGCTGTGTTTGATGTCAGATTGTGCGCCGCTATCCGCTGTGTTTGACGTCAGAGTGTGCGCCGCTATCCGCTGTGTTTGACGTCAGAGTGTGCGCCGCTATCCGATGTGTTTGACGTCAGATTGTGCGCCGCTATCCACTGTGTTTGACGTTAGAGTGTGCGCCGCTATCCACTGTGTTTGACGTCAGAGTGTGCGCCGCTATCCGCTGTGTTTGACGTCAGATTGTGCGCCGCTATCCACTGTGTTTGATGTTAGAGTGTGCGCCGCTATCCGCTGTGTTTGACGTCAGAGTGTGCGCCGCTATCCGCTGTGTTTGACGTCAGAGTGTGCGCCGCTATCCGCTGTGTTTGACGTCAGAGTGTGCGCCGCTATCCGATGTGTTTGACGTCAGATTGTGCGCCGCTATCCACTGTGTTTGACGTCAGATTGTGCGCCGCTATCCGCTGTGTTTGACGTCAGAGTGTGCGCCGCTATCCGCTGTGTTTGACGTCGGATTGTGCGCCGCTATCCGCTGTGTTTGACGTCAGATTGTGCGCCGCTATCCGCTGTGTTTGACGTCAGAGTGTGCGCCGCTATCCGCTGTGTTTGACGTCAGATTGTGCGCCGCTATCCGCTGTATTTGACGTTAGAGTGTGTGCCGCTATCCGCTGTGTTTGACGTCAGAGTGTGCGCCGCTATCCGCTGTGTTTGACGTCAGATTGTGTGCCGCTATCCGCTGTGTTTGACGTCAGAGTGTGCGCCGCTATCCGCTGTGTTTGACGTCAGAGTGTGCGCCGCTATCCGCTGTATTTGACGTTAGAGTGTGTGCCGCTATCCGCTGTGTTTGACGTTAGAGTGTGCGCCGCTATCCGCTGTGTTTGACGTCAGATTGTGTGCCGCTATCCGCTGTGTTTGACGTCAGAGTGTGCGCCGCTATCCGCTGTGTTTGACGTCAGAGTGTGCGCCGCTATCCGCTGTGTTTGACGTCAGAGTGTGCGCCGCTATCCGATGTGTTTGACGTCAGAGTGTGCGCCGCTATCCGCTGTGTTTGACGTCAGAGTGTGCGCCGCTATCCGCTGTGTTTGACGTCAGAGTGTGCACCGCTATCCGCTGTGTTTGACGTCAGATTGTGCGCCGCTATCCGCTGTGTTTGACGTCAGAGTGTGCGCCGCTATCCGCTGTGTTTGACGTCAGAGTGTTCGCCGCTATCCACTGTGTTTGACGTCAGATTGTGAGCCGCTATCCGCTGTGTTTGACGTCAGAGTGTGCGCCGCTATCCGCTGTGTTTGACGTCGGATTGTGCGCCGCTATCCGCTGTGTTTGACGTCAGATTGTGCGCCGCTATCCGCTGTGTTTGACGTCAGAGTGTGCGCCGCTATCCGCTGTGTTTGACGTCAGATTGTGCGCCGCTATCCGCTGTGTTTGACGTCAGAGTGTTCGCCGCTATCCGCTGTGTTTGACGTCAGAGTGTGCGCCGCTATCCGCTGTGTTTGACGTCAGATTGTGCGCCGCTATCCGCTGTGTTTGACGTCAGAGTGTTCGCCGCTATCCGCTGTGTTTGACGTCAGATTGTGCGCCGCTATCCGCTGTGTTTGACGTCAGAGTGTGCGCCGCTATCCGCTGTGTTTGACGTCAGAGTGTTCGCCGCTATCCACTGTGTTTGACGTAGCGGATAGCGTCAAACACAGCTATCCGCTGTGTTTGACGTCAGAGTGTGCGCCGCTATCCGATGTGTTTGACGTCAGATTGTGCGCCGCTATCCACTGTGTTTGACGTTAGAGTGTGCGCCGCTATCCGCTGTGTTTGATGTCAGATTGTGCGCCGCTATCCGCTGTGTTTGACGTCAGAGTGTGCGCCGCTATCCGCTGTGTTTGACGTCAGAGTGTGCGCCGCTATCCGATGTGTTTGACGTCAGATTGTGCGCCGCTATCCACTGTGTTTGACGTTAGAGTGTGCGCCGCTATCCACTGTGTTTGACGTCAGAGTGTGCGCCGCTATCCGCTGTGTTTGACGTCAGATTGTGCGCCGCTATCCGCTGTGTTTGACGTCTGAGTGTGCGCCGCTATCCGCTGTGTTTGACGTCAGAGTGTGCGCCGCTATCCGCTGTGTTTGACGTCAGATTGTGCGCCGCTATCCGCTGTGTTTGACGTCTGAGTGTGCGCCGCTATCCGCGGTGTTTGACGTCAGATTGTGCGCCGCTATCCGCTGTGTTTGATGTCAGATTGTGCGCCGCTATCCGCTGTGTTTGACGTCAGAGTGTGCGCCGCTATCCGCTGTGTTTGACGTCAGAGTGTGCGCCGCTATCCGCTGTGTTTGACGTTAGAGTGTGCGCCGCTATCCGCTGTGTTTGACGTCAGATTGTGCGCCGCTATCCGCTGTGTTTGACGTCAGATTGTGCGCCGCTATCCGCTGTGTTTGACGTCAGATTGTGCGCCGCTATCCGCTGTGTTTGACGTCAGAGTGTGCGCCGCTATCCGCTGTGTTTGACGTCAGATTGTGCGCCGCTATCCGCTGTGTTTGACGTCTGAGTGTGCGCCGCTATCCGCTGTGTTTGACGTCAGATTGTGCGCCGCTATCCACTGTGTTTGACGTCAGATTGTGCGCCGCTATCCGCTGTGTTTGACGTCGGATTGTGCGCCGCTATCCGCTGTGTTTGACGTCGGATTGTGCGCCGCTATCCGCTGTGTTTGACGTCGGATTGTGCGCCGCTATCCGCTGTGTTTGACGTCAGAGTGTGCGCCGCTATCCGCTGTGCTGCTGCGTTGCGAGCTCCGTCACAACATGGTAGTTTTTTGTTTGTTCTGTTTACAGTTCTTTTGTTTTTTGTCTTGGATGTTGTCTGTCTTATTCAGTACGACATACAAACACTTTTGGACATTGGTTCCGCAATCGAACACCGAAAACCGGACTTTCATTTCTTCAGTGATGCCCCGCTGTTTACAAACACGGCAGCGGAGCCCTTTGTCCGGGCAGCTTGGCCGCGGAAACGCAGCCGGAGAAGGGGAAGAAGAGCCGGCGTTCTCGTCAGAGTAAGACGGCGTGCAAATCGACCCCCGCTTCCCAGTATTCTGCTAGCAAACGTTCAGTCTCTAGACAACAAGCTCTGTGAGTTGAGAGCGCGGATCTCTTTCCAACGGGAGACGAGGGACTGCTGCATTATCTGCCTTACAGAAACTTGGATGTCTGCTGAGATTCCAGACTCGGCCATCGAAACCGCGGGGTTCTCAGTGAACCGAGCGGATAGAGTTAAAGACCTCTCAGGTAAAAGCAGAGGTGGAGGTGTATGTTTTATGATCAACAAATCCTGGTGTGATCAGAGGCACGTACATTCTATCAAGTCTTTCTGCTCTCCTGATCTGGAATTTCTCATGCTTCTGTGTCGACCATTCTGGCTACCGAGGGAATTCACAGCGGTCATTATCACGGCTGTGTACATTCCCCCACAAGCCGACACAGACCGGGCACTAAAGGAACTGTATGGGGAAATAAGCGAGCAGGAAACCGCGCACCCTGAGGCCGCGTTCATTGTGTCCGGGGACTTTAACAAAGCCAACTTTAAGAAAATAGCACCTAAATACCACCAACACATAAACTTTAACACACGAGGGGACCGGGTTTTGGATCATTGCTACTCCCCTTTCCGGGATGGCTACAAATCCCTCCCCCGCCCACCTTTTGGCAAATCGGATCACTCTTCCGTTCTCCTTCTGCCCGCTTACAGGCAGAAACTGAAACAGGAAACACCCGCCCTCAAAACGATCCAGTGCTGGTCGGACCAATCAGACTCTATGCTTCAGGACTGTTTTGATCACGCGGACTGGGAGATGTTCCGGTCGGCCTCTGATGACGACATCGAGGCTTATGCTGATAGCGTAACCTGTTTCATCAGGAAGTGCGTAGAAGACGTTGTTCCGATCAAAACAATACGGATTTACCCGAACCAGAAACCATGGATTAATGGCGATGTTCGTGCAGCACTCAACGCGCGGACCTCCGCTTTTAACTCCGGGAGTGCGGAGGAGCAAAAACAAGCAAGTTATGCCCTCCGAAAAACTATCAGAGCAGCAAAACGCCAATTCAGGGACAAGATTGAAGGACAGTTCAACACCACCGACTCTAGAAGCATGTGGAAGGGAATTAATAGCATTACGGACTATAAAGGAAACATAAACTCCACAGTGAACAACACTGCCTCTCTCCCAGATGAGCTGAACACTTTTTATGCTCGATTTGAGGGACCTAACATCCCCCTCGCGGAGAGAGTTCTCGCGGCTGAAGCTACAGAGGTTAGTACACTCTCCGTCTCTGTAGCGGATGTAACCCGATCTTTCCGTCGGGTGAACATCCGTAAAGCCGCGGGTCCAGACGGTATTCCGGGCCGCGTCATCAGAAAGTGCGCGAACCAACTAGCTGGTGTTTTTACGGACATTTTCAATTGGTCCCTCTCCTTGTCTGTAGTCCCCACATGCTTCAAAACGTCCATCATAGTACCTGTACCGAAGCAAACCAACATCACCTGCTTAAATGACTGGCGCCCTGTTGCTCTGACCCCCATCATCAGTAAATGCTTTGAGAGACTAGTCAGAGATTACATCTGCTCTGTTCTACCTTCCTCACTGGACCCACTGCAGTTTGCATACCGCAATAACCGCTCCACTGATGATGCTATTGCATCTACAATACACACTGCTCTCTCCCACCTGGAAAAGAGGAACACATATGTGAGAATGCTATTTGTAGACTACAGCTCAGCATTCAATACCATAGTGCCCTCCTTGCTTGATGTGAAACTCCGGGCTCTGGGCTTAAACAGCTTGCTGTGCAGCTGGATCCTGGACTTCCTGTCAAACAGATGCCAGGTGGTTAGAATAGGCAGCAACATCTCCTCATCACTGACCCTCAACACTGGAGCCCCACAGGGCTGTGTTCTCAGCCCACTCTTGTACTCCTTGTACACATATGACTGCGTGGCAACTCACAGCTCTAATTCCATCATCAAGTTTGCTGATGATACTACGGTCGTAGGTCTGATCACCGACAACGATGAAACGGCCTACAGAGAGGAGGTGCTCACTCTGACGCACTGGTGTCAGAGGAACAACCTCTCCCTCAACATCAGCAAAACCAAGGAGCTAGTGGTCGACTTCAGGAAGAACGACAGAGAACACAGCCCCATCACCATCAATGGAGCACCGGTGGAGAGGGTCAGCAGCTTCAAGTTCCTCGGTGTCCACATCACAGAGGAACTCACATGGTCCGTCCACACTGAGGCCGTCGTGAAGAAGGCTCATCAGCGCCTCTTCTTCCTGAGACGGCTGAGGAAGTTTGGAATGAACCGCCACATCCTCACACAGTTCTACACCAGCACCGTCGAGAGCATCCTGACTGGCTGCATCACTGCCTGGTATGGCAATACTTACAGCCGTAACCGCAAAGCCTTGCGAAGGGTGGTGCGCACTGCCAGCCGTATCATCGGAGGTGAGCTTCCCTCCCTCCAGGATATTTATGCCAGGCGGTGTGTGAAGAAAGCTCGGAGGATCATCAGAGACTCTAGCCACCCGAGCCATGGGCTGCTCTCACTGCTACCCTCAGGCCGGCGGTACCGCAGCATCAGGACACACACCAGCCGACTCCATGACAGCTTCTTCCCACAAGCAATTAGATTTCTAAACTCTTGATCCCTCATGATCAATAACCATAAACATTCTAACTGTCAACACAGCACAACATAACCTACTGCATTTACATAATATATATATATATATATATTTGCACCTTACGAGTATCTACTCTATGTATAATTACCTCTTTTTGTATTTTTGTATACTGTTGTATATTGTAAATTGTTGTATATTGTATATTGTTGTATATTGTAAACTGTTGTATATTGTACATTGTATATTATTTATTGTTCTGTTAGTGTATATGGTACTGTGAGTAATTGTGCGCACATTAGATGTGTAATCTATGTAAATCTGATGTTTGCTGTAATTGTCTTCGTCACATCGTGTCATACTGCTATGTTGCTCGGAACTGCACCTAAGAATTTCACCCACTGTTGCACTTGTGTATATGGTTGTGTGACAATAAAAGGATTTGATTTGATTTGATTTGATTTGTTTGACGTCAGATTTTGCGCCGCTATCCGCTGTGTTTGACGTTAGAGTGTGCGCCGCTATCCGCTGTGTTTGACGTCAGATTGTGCGCCGCTATCCGCTGTGTTTGACGTCAGATTGTGCGCCGCTATCCGCTGTGTTTGACGTCAGATTGTGCGCCGCTATCCGCTGTGTTTGACGTCGGATTGTGCGCCGCTATCCGCTGTGTTTGACGTCGGATTGTGCGCCGCTATCCGCTGTGTTTGACGTCAGATTGTGCGCCGCTATCCGCTGTGTTTGACGTCACAGTGTGCGCCGCTATCCGCTGTGTTTGACGGAAAGAAGCCTTTAGAGAATGGGACAGGGAAACTAAAGGGAGACATTTGTATGCTATTCAAAATAAAGTTGGGGCTGTGAAGAATAGGGGAGGGAATAGAAAAGAAGAAATAGTTATGACCAGATTAAGGATAGGTCACAGTAATTTGAATAGCACACTACACATTATAAGGAAGCACCCAACTGGTGTTTGTGGCTGTTGTCAGGTTGTAGAAACTATAGAACGTGTTGTTGAGTTGCAGACACTATGAAGAACAGGGGAAAAAGATGATGGAAGAATTAGGAAAAGTCGGAATAACAGGGACAGGAATGAAGGAAATACTGGAAAGTGGGGAGAATGAACAAAGCAGAGGAAATCTTTTAATTTTTTTTTAACAAGAACAGGTCTGATGAGAAGAATATGATGTTACTGGACATGACAGGAAAATAAATCCGGAAGATGGCAGTGGTGCAACGTTAATGGATGCCATAGATATATACACTAGATTTCGCCTTGGGGTTCTAAACATGCGTCAAAACCGCCGCCATCTTGGAACAGGGGTCTAGACATAGGAAGTAGCTGGGTAACGCTGAGTTCATGGATGATGCCGGACTTTTGTGCTGCGTATGGATGTTCACACGAACGAAATCTAAAAACCAGACAACAAGGGATTATATTTGAACCAAAACAACTAGAAAATCGCATTCATGACGATTTATGGTGATTTTATTTGCGTTTGAGCTTTTCCTACACTGACGCGGATGCATTAAAGAGGAGGGGCTCCCCTGTTCCATGATGGCGGCTCTATTGACGCATTCGTTCCAATTAACTGCCGTAACCAAGGCGACATCTAGTGTATATATCTATGAATGGATGCAAGCTGCCGTTAAACCCTGAAGAAGAAGAAGAAGAAGAAGAATCCTGTGCTGGTTGGCATTGGCATTAACACTTGGTGACACTTGGCATTAACAGGCGATAAAGGAGATCGGATCATAAGCCAATCAGGATTCACGTGTGTTTACACCTGTCCACATCAAGTGCTTCTGCATCCAGATTAGAGGCTGACATTTTTTCGGGAATCCCACGGGTCACGGGATTCCCGTGGGATTCCTGCAGGATGGGAGTCATCTTTGCTATCAATCACGGGATTTGGACGGTACAGGATAAATGGTTAACGGGAGCAGACGGGAGCGGGAATCAACCAATAGCAAAGACGACAAAAAAAGAAAAAAGTAAATGCATCATTTTGTAGTTTCCTTTTAATACGCCTACAATGTAACGCAATTAAAAAATAACTACACGACCCAGCCGTCCCAGAAGCCATCAGTGCTTTTTGTCACGGCTTACCGCCGAAATTCAAAGAGCAGTGATGGAGGGAGCTAACAGCCGCGGAGAAGTCGATGTGGCACAAAATGATTTACAGCGCAAAGTCAGAAGTAATGACATGTCTATTAAGTTCACAGAACTGGTCGGAAAGTCTGAAATATTAATTAAGTTTATGAGAGTAGAATGTGACGGTGATAGCACAATGTACGCTGCTTGTAAGACATGCTTAGTCTTAGTCAAGTACGCAAGTGATTCAGGGACGAGCGGTCTGAAGAAGCACACTTGCAAGGCAAATTCGGGAAAGAATCAGGCAAGCATCGCTTCGTTCATCAAGCGAAAATTGCCGTATATGGGAGCGGTACAGGAGCGGGAGTCAGTTTAAACAGGAGCGGGATGGGATTGGGAGTCAATTTACCAGGAGCGGGATGGGATGGGATTATTTTTTAAACTTTGGTCTGGGAGTGGGACGGGACAAGATTTCTTTCTATGGGAGTGGGACGGGACAGGAGTGAAAATCCACTCCCGTGTCATCCTCTAATCCAGATAACAGATCATATGAAAAAAACAAAAAACAAAAAAGGATGGCTCCGGTGCAGTCGACCTGAACTGGTGGGTTTTCTTTTAAAAACAGTTTTCAGGCAGGAGACATTTTACACATTTTGCAAAATGAGGATGAAGAGGCTACGAGTACTAATGTGGATAGATGCCGTAATGGAAACGGCACAGAGAAAAATATCCGAGAACGTTGAAGCTGTGGTGGGAAAAATGCGCGTTCTTTACAGAAAATTAATGGTTCTGCAACTTAAGGGTGCGTAAGCAAACATTTTAGTACATTTGCGATGTACTTCGCACTCGACTGTATCGCAAAACCACCTCGCTCTCAGTCCAGGAGAGAGGAGGGGGATAAAGACAGTGTGTGACGTCCACCTGTGAATGCAGACACACATGATGGCTGATAGCGTTTACATCACTGAGATCCGTCAGAAGAGCGTTTACACTTGTTTTCAATGTGTGTGTGGACAACCTCCGGATACAGGTCGCATGTTAATGCCCAGTGTAAACGCAGCCTGTGTTCCCTCGTGTTTCTTGTTCCTGCTACAGTCCAGCTGGAGTCTCTTGATGTTTTCCCCCACAGGGTAGTTTTTGTTTTATTTTTTATTACTTAATAAATGCCCATTGTTCGTGCACTTGAGTCCTCACTCCTTTCCTCCAGACCGTGACAGAGAGCCATCGCAGACAATGGTGTCTCAACTTCATGAACACAGACCACAGCTGTTACAACGAGAGCAACTTCATCTACATTAAGGGTGTAAAACTGTGACAGGATAAAAGGTTTGAGATTTGGATGTTCTGGGTTAAGTCTGACGCCGGTGAACTCAAAGCTGTTTCGTGTACTTTAACACTGCTATGCTGTAATACACTTAGTGTTAAGATCTTCGACGTCCATATCATTTTTCTTACAGCATCATCATAAACGTCCAGTCGAACAGTGTGTGTGTGAGAGTCAGAATAACAGAGACAGAGTAAGGTCTCTCACACACACACACACACACACACACACTCTTGTACATCTATCTTTATGAGGACATTCATTGACACAATGCAATCTCTAGCCGCTTACCCTAACCTTACTCATCACAACTAAGTGCTTAACCCGAACCCTTACCCTAAACCTACCCTTAACCTAATTATAACCTTATCCCTAAAACCAAGTCTTGACCCTCAGACAGGCCTTTAAAGGGGTCTCAGAAAGTGAGGACCGGCCAAAATGTCCTCACTTTACTCTCTTTGTCCTCACTCCAATGGTCTAAAACTCAAACTGGTCCTCACAAAGATAGTTGTACAAGTACACACACACACACACACACACACCTGTCTGCACTGGCTGCTGTCTGCGCTGATGTCCAGGCACTGCCGGTAGAAGGAGAAGGGAACGACGGGTTCGGGAAGAGCGTCGAGGAACAGGAGCAGGGCTTCGGCCACGGAGTGATTACTGCCCGCTGACGGCGCTCAGGTCAAGGGTCATGATCATCATCGTCAACTACAGCAGATCACTTTCACTAGTGGCTCATTTCTGAGATAAAAGCATCGGCTACATGATTACATGTAAATCTAGCCCAGTTTTTTTTACATCACCGGAAATAACTGAAGTCTGTGTGTAATGTAGTTTAGGCCTATAAAGACCTGAACAAAAAGTTTAAGTTAAAAACTACTTAATGAGATTTTGTATTAATTTGGTCACAAAAACATCTGATTTTAGAAGTTGACTACTGCATTTAAATTTTAGTTTTAGTATTTTTTAAAGTACCCCTATTATGTTTTTTGTGATATTCCCTTTCATGTAGTGTGTAATAGAGCAGCAGTTTGTGAATGTAAAAGATCTGCAGGGTTTCAAAGATGGACTTGATTCAGTCTCACTTCTGCTGAACCTGCTAATTTGTTACTAATTTGCATACTGCCAGCCTGTGATTGGCCGAACAGTGTCTCTTTGCTCCGCCCTCAAACGCTATAGTTGTAGATGAGACTGAAGGAGTTTTCCGAGCTGAGAAAGCAAATATACTTTGATGCACTTCGAAAGGATGAGACTCGTCATTCTGTAAAACTGACACCATCGTTACTGTTCCTATCACTGTGTATCAAGAGCTGAGGAAGAGCTGAGATTCAGATACGATAATGAGCGTTTGGTTTCCAACCAATCACAGCAGACTGACCGGTCTGACCAATCAGAGCAGAGCAGCTCTCAGGGTTTAGAGAGACTGAATCTTTATCGGAGCGTTTCAGACACTGAGAGAAAAGAGCTGATGCTACAGTGGATATTATGAGAAAATGAACATGTTTATGACCTTGGATGCATGTGATACTGTTGTAGAAGAATTTTAAAATAGCATTACATGCGACGTAAACATTTTTTATGTTATATTTTTCTTTTTTATTCTGCACTTGCAATGTGAAAAAGAACATGGTCACCCATACAGTATCCCATTAATCATTTATTCCATTGTCCTACACTTGGAATATGTCCTTTTTTTCACCTGGTTTATTTATGCAGTGACAAAAATAAAAATATTTTAATATCTGGAATTATCCAGAAACGTTCAGTCCGAGTCAGTTCAGACCACAGACATTTATTATACAGTGAGCGTGTGAAAGGATACGGAGAGTGTCCAAGCTGCCCGTGTCCAAACAATCCCGAATCTCCTGGAACTCACTGCGCAGGCCGGGCTGCTGAAACAGGTCTTCCTGTAACACACACATCACAACTTCATCAGGGCTGCTTTCAGTCCTTGGATGAAATCCAGGCATTGTCCTTTAAAGTTTAATTTACAATCAGTTCAGTCAATCACATGAGTAATTCAGTCAGCCATCTCACAACAACAAAGGACGATAAGGGAATGTTAAATTCTTGTTACTGAAACAACTCCCAAGGCAAGCGCTGGACAGATTCCTGCTTTAGTGTTGGTGTTTCTATGGAGAGGAGCTCAATGGGAGACCAGAACAAAGACAAACGGCAGCACAGAATCACAAAAGCACAGTTTGAATGTTTTTAAACAGGCAAAGCGACGAGTTTAAGCAAGTCCTGACCTGTTTTTTTGCATTACGGAAGAGATGGTCCACCATCATCCATAATTCCTTGGGGATTTCTTGAGGTTTATCAGTCTCTGGGTCAATCGCCTGGCTTTTTGACTTCATACTCTGATATAACACACAAAAAATATGAGGCAAATTAATAATTTCCAGATAATTTTGGCTTTTAACCAAGTTTATGATAATAGAACATTTAAATACGGTCCAGAAATTTCTCCATTGGCTGATTGCAAAAGGCAAAAAAAAAAAAAAAAGGCAAAAAACATAGAGACGAGGACACATCGAACTGATCAAAAGTAAAGACAATTATAATGTTACAAAAGATTCCATTTCAAATAAAAGCTTTTTTTTTTTTTTACTTTCTCTTCATTAATTAATCCTGAAAAATAAAATGTATGATGGTTTCCACAAAAATATGAACCAGCACAACTGTTTTCAACTGATAATAATAATAATAATAATAAATGTTTCTTGAGCATCAAATCATCATATTAGAATGATTTCGATCATGTGACACTGAAGACTGGAGTAATGATGTTGAAAATTCAGCTTTGATCACAGGAATAAATTACACTTTACTATATATTCACATAGAAAACAGCTGATTTACACTGGAATAATATTTCACAATATTACTGTATTTATGATTAGATAAATGCAGCCTTGGTGAGCAGAAGAGACTACTTTCAAAAACATAAAAAATCTTACCAATCTATCAAACTTTTGAACAATCATATATTATTCAGTACTACAAAATAAAAATGTTTTAACCAGATATTTGAGCCGTATATTATATTTGATTATTGAAGAAGCAATATGCCAATGTTAAAGGTGCAGGAAGCAGTTTCTCAGAAACACTATCGACGCCCAAACAAACAGCCCCCCTCCTTCATTTCTCCGCCCCAAAAATAACTAACAATATTAACGAGGTACCTTAAGTTTATGCCTAATCATAACCCTTCTTCCACCACCTATTTTCCTCTGAGCTTTTCTCTTTTGTAATGTCTCTCAGCCATCTCTCTTTCTAAAGTCTTTTCTAAAAATCTCCCTCTTGCTCACGCTTTCTCCTGTCCCATCATGAGTGAACACGCCCCTACCACTGATTGGCTAACTCTCTCTCTCCTCCCCCATCATAAGTAGACACGCCCCCTACTGCTGATTGGCCCACTGTCTCTATCCCCCTCATCATGAGTGGACACGCCCCCTACTGCTGATTGGCAAATGCATGATTCAGACCTATAGTGGTTTGTGGATCAGTCAGAAGAGTGTCTCTCTCACCAGCTCTCTGACGGTGTCGAGCGGCATCTCCTGGATGGGTTCCCTCAGCAGACACAGTGTGGCGAGAGACGTGCCGAAGCAGCTGGGCAGGTACGAGCCCGAGATGGAGATGAAGTAATCCTTCCCCCTCTCCAGGTGCAGGACCAGTATATCCTCGAGCTGCTGCTGGCCGGAGTTCAGCTCCGGGGCCGTAGAGCGGTTCACAAACACCTCCAGGTCGATGTCCACACTGCCACCTACACACACCACAGAGACATCAGAGGAGACCACATTTAGCACTGCATTGGAGGAGGTGAAAGCAACTTAAGTTTTGATTGTAAAATGTTGAGTGCACAACAGGGCTAGTTAACCCTGGGTCATCCTAAACTCTTTGGTTATCTTCATGTTTCACACTGCTCATAGTTTACCTGGGGTTAACAATTGATCCTGATTTATAAACTGCCATTTCACGCTGTACATTCCTAAAGTTTGGGTTAACGTCCATATTTGTGGTGTCAGTGTCACTGATTGGACGGACGCACCATGCAATACGTTTAAATAAAGGCTCTAGCGTTGCACATCCTGTGCATATATACAGTATTATATATGACGCAAGGGAAGGTTTTGTTACAGGACATGAGGGAAGGGTTTGTTACAGGACGCGAGGGAAGGGTTTGTTACAGGACATGAGGGAAGGGTTTGTTACAGGACGCGAGGGAAGGGTTTGTTACAGGACACGAGGGAAGGGTTTGTTACCGGACGCGAGGGAAGGGTTTGTTACAGGACACGAGGGAAGGGTTTGTTACAGGACGCGAGGGAAGGGTTTGTTACAGGACGCGGGGGAATGGTTTGTTACAGGACGCGAGGGAAGGGTTTGTTACAGGACGCGAGGGAAGGGTTTGTTACAGGACGCGAGGGAAGGGTTTGTTACAGGACGCGAGGGAAGGGGTTTGTTACAGGACATGAGGGAAGGGTTTGTTACAGGACGCGAGGGAAGGGTTTGTTACAGGACACGAGGGAAGGGTTTGTTACAGGACGCGAGGGAAGGGTTTGTTACAGGACGCAAGGGAAGGGTTTGTTACAGGACGCAAGGGAAGGGTTTGTTACATGACGCGAGGGAAGGGTTTGTTACAGGACGTGAGGGAAGGGTTTGTTACAGGACATGAGGGAAGGGTTTGTTACAGGAAGCGAGGGAAGGGTTTGTTACAGGACGCAAGGGAAGGGTTTGTTACAGGACGCAAGGGAAGGCTTTGTTACAGGACGCAAGGGAAGGCTTTGTTACAGGAAGGGTTTGTTACAGGACGCGAGGGAAGGGTTTGTTACAGGATGCGAAGGAAGGGTTTGTTACAGGACGCGAGGGAAGGGTTTGTTACAGGACATGAGGGAAGGGGTTTGTTATAGGACACGAGGGAAGGGTTTGTTACAGGACGCAAGGGAAGGGTTTGTTACAGGACGCAAGGGAAGGCTTTGTTACAGGACGCGAGGGAAGGGTTTGTTACATGACGCGAGGGAAGGGTTTGTTACAGGACATAAGGGAAGGGTTTGTTACAGGACGCGAGGGAAGGGTTTGTTACAGGACATGAGGGAAGGGTTTGTTACAGGACACGAGGGAAGGGTTTGTTACAGGACGCGAGGGAAGGGTTTGTTACAGGATGCAAGGGAAGGGTTTGTTACAGGACGCAAGGGAGGGGTTTGTTACAGGACGCGAGGGAAGGGTTTGATACATGACGCGAGGGAAGGGTTTGTTACAGGACGCGAGGGAAGGGTTTGTTACAGGACGCGAGGGAAGGGTTTGTTACAGGACATGAGGGAAGGGTTTGTTACAGGAAGTGAGGGAAGGGTTTGTTACAGGACGCAAGGGAAGGGTTTGTTACAGGAAGTGAGGGAAGGGTTTGTTACAGGACATGAGGGAAGGGTTTGTTACAGGAAGTGAGGGAAGGGTTTGTTACAGGACGCGAGGGAAGGGTTTGTTACAGGATGCGAAGGAAGGGTTTGTTACAGGATGCGAGGGAAGGGTTTGTTACAGGACGCGAGGGAAGGGTTTGTTACAGGACGCGAGGGAAGGGTTTGTTACAGGATGCGAGGGAAGGGTTTGTTACAGGACGCAAGGGAAGGGTTTGTTACAGGACGCGAGGGAAGGGTTTGTTACAGGACACGAGGGAAGGGTTTGTTACAGGACGCGAGGGAAGGGTTTGTTACAGGACGCGAGGGATGGGTTTGTTACAGGACATAAGGGAAGGGTTTGTCACAGGACGCGAGGGAAGGGTTTGTTACAGGACGCGAGGGAAGGGTTTGTTACTGGACACGAGGGAAGGGTTTGTTACAGGACGCGAGGGAAGGGTTTGTTACAGGACACGAGGGAAGGGTTTGTTACAGGACATGAGGGAAGGGTTTTTTACAGGATGCAAGGGAAGGGTTTGATACAGGACACGAGGGAAGGGTTTGTTACAGGACACGAGGGAAGGGTTTGTTACAGGACACGAGGGAAGGGTTTGTTACAGGAAGGGTTTGTTACAGAACGCGAGGGAAGGGTTTGTTACAGAACGCGAGGGAAGGGTTTGTTACAGGACATGAGGGAAGGGTTTGTTACTGGACGCGAGGGAAGGGTTTGTTACAGGACGCGAGGGAAGGGTTTGTTACAGGACGCGAGGGAAGGGTTTGTTACAGGAAGGGTTTGTTACAGGACGCGAGGGAAGGGTTTGTTACAGGACGTGAGGGAAGGGTTTGTTACAGGACGTGAGGGAAGGGTTCGTTACAGGACGCAAGGGAAGGGTTTGTTACAGGACGCGAGGGAAGGGTTCATTACAGGACGCGAGGGAAGGGTTTGTTACAGGACGCAAGGGAATGGTTTGTTACAGGAAGGGTTTGTTACAGAACGCGAGGGAAGGGTTTGTTACAGGACATGAGGGAAGGGTTTGTTACTGGACGCGAGGGAAGGGTTTGTTACAGGACGCGAGGGAAGGGTTTGTTACAGGACGCGAGGGAAGGGTTTGTTACAGGACGCGAGGGAAGGGTTTGTTACAGGACGCATGGGAAGGGTTTGTTACAGGAAGGGTTTGTTACAGGACGCGAGGGAAGGGTTTGTTACAGGACGCATGGGAAGGGTTTGTTACAGGAAGGGTTTGTTACAGGACGCGAGGGAAGGGTTTGTTACAGGACGTGAGGGAAGGGTTCGTTACAGGACGCAAGGGAAGGGTTTGTTACAGGACGCGAGGGAAGGGTTTGTTACAGGACGCGAGGGAAGGGTTTGTTACAGGACATGAGGGAAGGGTTTGTTACAGGACGCGAGGGAAGGGTTTGTTACAGGACGCGAGGGAAGGGTTTGTTACAGGACGCGAGGGAAGGGTTTGTTACAGGACGCGAGGGAAGGGTTTGTTACATGACGCGAGGGAAGGGTTTGTTACAGGACGCGAGGGAAGGGTTTGTTACAGGACGCGAGGGAAGGGTTTGTTACAGGACACGAGGGAAGGGTTTGTTACAGGACGCATGGGAAGGGTTTGTTACAGGAAGGGTTTGTTACAGGACGCGCGGGAAGGGTTTGTTACAGGACGTGAGGGAAGGGTTCGTTACAGGACGCAAGGGAAGGGTTTGTTACAGGACGCGAGGGAAGGGTTTGTTACAGGACGCGAGGGAAGGGTTTGTTACAGGACGCGAGGGAAGGGTTCGTTACAGGACACGAGGGAAACCCTTCCCTCGCATCCTGTAACGAACCCTTCCCTCACGTTCTGTAACAAACCCTTCCTGTAACTAACACTTGCCTCGCGTCCAGTAACAAACCCTTCCTGTAAAAAAACGTTCCCTCGCGTCCAGTAACAAACCCTTCCTGTAACAAACCCTTCCTGTAAGAAACCCTTCCATCGTGTCCTGTAACGAACCCTTCCCTCGCGTTCTGTATCAAACCCTTCCCTTGCATCCTGTAACAAACCCTTCCTGCAACAAACCTTTCCTTGCGTCCTTTGTTACAGGACACGAGGGAAGGATCATGAATGCTCTGATCGGCAGTGGCTTGGTTGTTTCAAGCTGTATTTTGATGCAAGTGAGGACAGAAAAAATAACTTGGTGTTGAAACTTCTTGTGTCACACCTGCTTGTGTTAGGAAGCTTAGTAACTGAAATAACTGATGACATTAGCAAACACAAGAGGGTGTGAAAAAATGCTAGTCAATGCTATCTCAATAAAACTGAAACTGCTGGATGTTTTAGAACTGCTACATAGATATATATATTCACAGAGGGTGAATATACAGTGAAACCAAAATGTATTCAGACACCTTCAACATTTCTCACATTATTACAGTTTATTCGCTATAGCTTAGAAAATGGTCATAAAATATGACAAGAACTCAGAGTTATTAAATCAGTTGATATTTCACTGGTTTTGTCCATCCTTCTGTTTGACTCTCACACATGAATTATGTTAAATATCTGTTAGCTGTTAAATTTAACTACACTATTAGATAATAACAGTTTAGCTCAACCGATATATATATATATATATATATATATATATATATATATATATATACACACACAGGTGAAACTCGAAAAATTAGAATATCGTGCAACAGTTCATGTATTTGAGTAATTCAAATTAAAAGGTGAAACTAATATATTTAGTATATTTAACTATATACATATGCATGATTATACTTTTCAGAAGGCCGACATTTCTGTATTTAAAATCCTTTTTTTTATTGATTTCATGTAATATTCAAATTTTCTGAGATTTTGAATTTGGGGTTTTCATAAGCTGTAAGCCATAATGATCAAAATTATAACTTTTGACCGATATTCTAATTTTTCGCGTTTCACCATATATATATATATATTAAAATTTGGATGTTTGGATCCCAAATTTGGATAAGCTGAGACGCAGTTAATTAGGTTTATTTCTTCTCCTTTTTCTGGCCAGTAGAAGTTCTGAATGGCCGGTAACTTAAACATTTAGAAGACAAATTGGCCGGTGGGTGAAGAGGTGATTTTCAAAGCCTGAGTGTAAGTTCAGCGGTCTCACCCTGGGCCAGGAAGCCTTTACACGGGTTTGCTGTCAGCCAGGGTTTGCAGTAGAACGGCTCGTCCAGCTTCTGAATGAACTCGAACTGACACGGCACCTGCCCGTCGTTGTGAACGCTCACAGTCTGAGCCTGATGCTGCATGAACTTCACATGTTCGAAGTGGAACTGCAAAACACACCAAAAACACCAACATGAGGCATTCGCTTTCCCTTCAGAGGCTAAAGACTTGCGTTATAGCTAAAAAACAAAACAAAACAAAAAAACAGTAAAAGTAAACAGTAAAAATTGTTAAATATTATTACAATTTAAAATAGCAGTTTTCTATGTGAACATATTATAAAGTGTAATTTATTCCTGTGATCTAAGCTGAATTTTCAGCATCATTACTCCAGTCTTCAGTGTCACATTGTGACATCGTCAAGTTAATTTAAGGGTTCCTTTGTAATAGTAACTCTTATGGTGGTTTAAAACGTATTACATTGGTTATGTTCAATGTTCATGTATTATGAATTATACTCGTTATGTTCAATGTTCATGTATTATGAATTATACTCGTATGTATTCCTGTTAAATATACTTAGTTTCCACTGTGTATTTTGGTAAGAATGGGGGATATCTGTTTAAAGCCTCGGCCGCCCTTAATTCCGGACAAGGTGCGGCTAACTTATTTAGGGGGGCGGTGAGAATAAAAAAAAAAAAGATGTGTTTTGAGGACATGGCGCTGGTATTGTTTACTGCAGCGAAAGAGATTTAAAGCTTGTACCTTGAGGTTTGATAGTATTTTCAAACAATACGTTAAAAGACGGCTTTAAGGGGGGCGATCTACGGCTCTGGTGAGAACAGCTTCATTTTTGTATTTTTTTGGAGTGGTATACCACTGGATCAACGGTTGTGGTTGTGGGTTACGTTTTTTCGTCACGTTCCGAACAGAGGATTATTCACACGGACTAACTGGTTCTTGGTTGGAAAGACTGTAGCGCGCTCATGAGCCAGTCTGGAAGTTTTTATGTTACTTTAACTTTGTGGACTAGGACAAAACAAAAGAAAAAGGGAAATTGTGGGGTTGCACGGAACAATTGATTCAGTTATAATATACCGCGCTTAGCGCGTCAGTCAATTGAACTGTTAAAGTGTTTTTGTTTTTTGAATGATGTTCAGCGCCGTCTGAATATTTGTGTGTTGCTGTGTGACTTATTAACGCCCGTTTCACACATACTCCGTTTGCAGTGCGTATGCGGTACGTATTTTTTTACGTACCCATGTTAACAGGTTAGAGCTTTTACACTGCACGCGGGTGCGGTCCGGCGATGCGTTCCAGGCAGGGCCGGCTCTGTAAATCTGGGGGCCCTAAGCAGGATAATTTTGGGGCCCTGCCTTGCAGTGAATAATGGAGTATTGCCACCGCAAACCAGCAGCTGTATACAATCTAACCCCAATCTAACAAACCTTCAATAAAGTTGTTGCATATACTACAGGTGTTGCTGGAGTCTCGATCTTTGAACTTCTTTTCCCTTTTCCACACTTTAAAAAGAGGGAGAAGTTGGACCAGTCATTTCTTTGCCTCCTTCTAAAGTGATTTAAACATATTCTTCTTTTTCCTTTTTTCTGCACCCGATGGATAGACTCGTTTCATTTTTGCGGTCAAATTTCCAAGTCCAGGGAAGACAACGATCTGACACGGTTGGTTGACTGCAGTAGTTCTCAAACTTTTTCGGTCATTCCCCACTTTGGACAAGGGGGATTTTCAAGCTCCACCTGCCCCCATCGCAACACAATGCTAATGAAATACGCAACAAGCTTAAAATGTTCCAATTTATTGAAGTAACAAGTAGCATCTAAATACAAACTACTATCTACATCAAATAACATAACAGCAAGTTCAAAAATAGAAAATAAATAAAAGTTAGGTCAAGACAAGACAGGTCTATTAAAAAAAAAAAATAGACATAACATAGGCTACTGTGTTTGATATGGGATTAAAATGATGGACATTGTATAAGATATAAACTAATGATTCATTATTTTAATACTTCTTTGTTCCGATCAGAGCAATTGAGCGGAGAGAGAGAGCGCATTTCTGAATATTCCTCCGCTCGCTCCTTCCGCTCAGTGTCGCTCAACACAGAATGTCCTGCTGGTTCGAAAATATTTGGAACAAGGGCTGCCTCCCACTAAAGTTTTTTTCTATTTGACTAGTAGTTGTTTATTTAAGCCAGTAGTGGACAAATTGCCCCTTTATATTGATTTAATAACTTAAATAGGCTATACAGGATAATGAGTGTTATAAAGCAGCACTCAAGCGCACGACCGAACGCATAAAGCTTGCCACACAGAACCGGCAAAAGTAGGCTAATGATTATGAATGTGTAAAAAATAGCAAGGAGACATTTAATTGTTTATTACTTGTTTATTGTTATTTAACTGGTGTTCATGTGTTGCTGCAAAGATGAAGTTGACGATGCGGACTCGCCATGAACGAATAAAGATATAAAGGCATAAAAAGGATTAATTTCCTCCCGTTGGCGCGCCCCACCTGTCACGTCAAAATTCCCCACCAGTGGGGCCCGCCCCACACTTTGAGAACCGCTATCGTTTAACCGAAACTGCGGCGATGCCGGCGACTACCATCTTCATTTCACCTGAGCCCTTTTTAGAAATCCACCCTAATGTGTTCGAGTGCTGAGAATGCCCTGATAAGATCATCTTTGTCCAGCGATTTTGTCATCTCGCCTGGACCAAAGAAAGAGGTCACTTTTGGTAGACTGAATAAAGCGTTTCTTTTGTTGTCCAATATCTTTTTCGTTTTTCAGCACCACTGGCATATGTAGGCTACGTTTCATTTTCCTCTTAAAATTATGTTCCTGCTCAAAATAACATTTTAACTTAACGACAAAAAAGGCCAATGTATAAACAAATAAACTACCGGTATTATACTTCAGATCACTTAAGCCGTTCGGGGGGAGGTAAACGTCGCCATGGTAACCGCGAGTTCGACCAATCAGAGACCTCAGTGTTATGCTTAGGATTGTGGGTAGTGTAGTATTTTCATAGACAGTAAAAGAGTATTTCTCCAGAAGATCGCACATAAAACATGTTTTTCTTAAAACAATGTTGATTTCATATTGACTTGTGGTTTTTATAGGAGCAGAAACTTTCGTTTCACAATCTCGTAGCTTGTGGTCAGTCTACCTCGGATGGTTTAGACATTATGGCTGAAAATCAATATCCTATGGAGAAAATGAATGGGATTTTTGCCGGTATTTTGGGGGCCCCCTTGGAGGGCGGGGCCCGTTTCAATTGAAACGGGTGAAACTTAAGTAAGGCCGCCTATGCATTGGGGAGGGGGTGGGGGGAAACTACATGTAAAACAAAGAATCACAATGATTAAAATTAATTTTCATACTGTTTCAATGTCTTAAGCGATGCCAAAGTTAACGTTTGGATTCAAAAGCAAAAGTACTTATTTTTGATTTTGTGGCACACAGAAACTGCAGATCAGTAGCGCACTGCAAACGCACCATATGTGAAATCACTGTAGCGCGTGCTGCTCCTGTACCGTATACGCACCGCATACGCACCGCACACGGAGTATGTGTGAAACGGGCGTAACTCCCATGCACCTGTTCTTGAACATGTTTATCTATTTAAGAAAGCATTGAGTATGTGTTATTATTGTGGTTTGTGATATGTTGCTTTCATTTTAAAGATCCCCTTGAGCTTTTATAGTGACACATCTGTTTAAAAAAGATAAATAAATGGGCGGAGTGTTACACTGATCCTTCAGAAATCAGTCATATATGAGGATTTGATGCTCAGGAAACATTTATGATTATTATCAATTTAAAAAAACAGCAGATTTTTGTGAAAATGGAATTTTAAATTTAATTTTTCAGGATTCTTTGATGAATAGAAAGTTCAAAAGAACAGCTTCTTTTAAATTTTTTTTATCTTTTGTAACATTATAAATGTCTTTACTGTCACTTCTGATTAATTGAATGTGATCTTTCTGAATAAAAGTATTCATTTCTTTCAAAAGAAAATAATCTTACTGACCCCAAACATTTGAATGGAAGTGTAAATTTAAAACGTGTCAAAAAATCAATGCCTGAATGATGCCCCCGCTTCAGATGAAGGCGGACGGAAACGGCTCACCTCTCTTTGAGACAGCGTCACTGAAGGAATGCAATCATTCTCCAGTCTGTCGATGCGCCTCACGATCTCTTCGAACGTCCGTTTGTAGGACTCGTCGTTCACAAGCTTGATCTGTGCAGAGTAACGGCAGATGTCAGTCAGGGGACTGAGAATTAGGGGTTGGGAATCGAAAACCGATTCCACTTCAGGAATAGGATACTTGTTATAAAATTTTAATTTCGATTCCTCTTATTGATTCCTTTGTGAGCATTTCAATATGACTTTAAACCATTCAAGCGTGAGACAACTCACTGTTTTCTGTGCTGCAAACATGTGAATCAGTATATTGGATCTGTGCAGCTCTTAAAAGTCCAGAAAAAACCAAAAGCGTTTTTTTGTGATTGTTGCAGGCAAAAATCCTTGATTATGCGGCACGCTTTCTTAAAAAATGCGATGGAATATGCGGGATATTTATGCAATTTTATGCTATGAAATTGCAGGAACTTGCAAAAATTGCGGTTTGATGAAAGAGAGAAAAAAAGTGATCCCCCAACACCCTGTTCTCACTAGGCTACTACCTTAATGCAAAGAGTAATTTCTTATTACTTCCTATGATATGCAAGCATACCACATCACAAAAAGTGCTGGGAATACTTAAGTTCTCATCTTGTTTTATTTCAGACCTTTATAAACACACGGCTCAAACTTACAAAACATTGATGAGTCAAACAAGTTCTGTAGCTTTACAAAAGGAATATGTTACAACTTCTGTAAAAATGAATAAATAAAATATAAAAAAATAAAATGTGCTTCCTGTTTTACAGCTTTCCGATGATGTTCACGTCGCGTAGTTACGTCGCTTCATAACGTTCCCATGGCAACAGGGGAAATCGCTGCTCTTGTGTGAAGTAAACGCAACATTTTTCAACTTTCTACTAGGATATATGTGACTTTTTTGTAACGAAAATGTGGGGATTATGAAATCATGCAAGCCCTGCATAGTACCCTGCATGATTTCCCTGCATTTTGCGCGGAAATCTGCAATTTATGCGGCGAAAGTGCGGCATATTTGAAAGAATGCGGCCCCTGCATAAATATGCGGACTTTGGCTGATTATGCATTGAATTGTGCGCTCGCATAATGGCGTTTTTTCGACAATCGAGGGACTGTCTTAAAGTGACGGCAGCCTAATATTCATGCTGCCTCTATAATAACACTAATCAAACAACAAAAGACAAAGAAAATTCACTCATTCTTGACTGAATAACTTTTGTGTACATATATTTGTAATTTTGTAATTATAAAGTGCATTGTTATTTTACATGTGATTACAGTTTCTGCACCTGAATAACCGTATTTCATTGTTTCTTTGTTCAGTTGTTTCTATTTGTTGCGACTGCTAATTTTTTACTTGCTCTTTTTTAATTACTGAGTGTTTACTTGTCTTTAATAATGCTGGAATTTTTTTATTAGTCAGGCTAGTTGTTTTTCTATGGTATTTTTTGACCTCAGGCAAACGTTCCTTGTGTAAGTGTTCTTTAGCCTGATGATTTTTGGTCATGATATTCGGCTACAATTAAATGTTTTGCAATCAGACTAAATATGAAAGATATCTTAGGTTCTAAGGTATCTACGAATCGGAATCGTTAAAATTCAAGCGATACCCAACCCAACTGAAAATGAGGAGTGTGTACGATCATGTCTGCTGTTCTCACCCCTATCTCTAGCAGAGAGCTGACGGGTTTGTGGTCACTGGTCTTCAGGGTCATGTGACTCTGGTAATGAAGCTGTTTAATGTCCTTCCCCCTCCACAGGATGCGGTCACACCACGCAGGAACTCGACACTTCTCACTGCATTTACACAAACAAACAAACAAACAAAGTGTTTTTAACACTGATAATAATCATAAATGTTTCTTGAGCAGCAAGTCAACATATTATACTGATTTCTGAAGGATCATGTGACACTGAAGACTGGAGTGCTGATGCTGAAAATTCAGCTTTGATCACAAGAATAAATAATGGGGCTAAATCACATCAAGAACATGAATATCACACAACTCCTGAACTCTAGGCGATGCTGTCTTCAAACGTTTTGGGTACCTTCAGGATATGCTGTTGATGAAATTTTGCTCAAAGCATTTAAAAATTATTGCAATTTATGACAAATTTCAAAACGGCAGACATGTGACTCTTAAGATCCGATCCATGACCAAACATTCTTACAAACATTTTTTGAAACATTCAGAAACACAGCCATTTTTCAGATCTCATGACCTGTAGGTGGCGCTGTGTCCAAATTTGGCACGCACTCTCAGATCATGGCGTTGATGAAGTGCTCCAAGTTTTGTTTCGATAGATAAAACTATTGCAGAGATTTAGCATATAATGTAATTCAGTGTCAATATTAAAGTAGCAGTGTGTAATTTTTAGCGGCATCTAGTGGTGAGTTTTGCGAATTGCAAACAGCAAATCACTCGCGGTCTATCCCTCAGTTTTCAAACTCGAATGAGAAGCTACGGTGGCCGACGTAAGACAAAAGATGTCGTCGTCTGAGTCTGAGTCAGCAGCAGAGAGTAGTAAGTCAAGCAATGAGGTTTCTTTAGCGCTGTTTGTTCGCTTTCGGCTACGGTAGACACATCACGTCACAATATGTCGACCTTCATAGAAGGGGATTCCCGCGCCTATGTAGATATAAATGTCTCATTCTAAGGTAATAAAAACATAACGGCTCATTGAGTAAGGTCTTTATACACCACTGAAAACATAGTTATGGATCTTATATTGCATTTCTGTCAATAGATCCTTAGAAATATCACACATTGCACCTTTAAGTTGATAATATTAAACACATCACTGTAACTTTTTTAACAAAAAGGAATATCAAAATTCTGTTCGGTCATGCGAGGCTTGGTCCAATGATCATCTGAGAGTTTTTTTTTCAGCACGAGGAGAGTAATCGGCTGTACTAAGAAATTTGTTTCAAGGACAAAAGGTTTAAAAGTTACGACAAAAAAAAAAAAGAATATTTGAACTGGTGGTGGCGCTATAGAGTTGGTCCTAGAAACCCCAAAGTTGGTCAGATTACTATTCAGGGCCACCTTTATAAGTGTGCCAAATTCCATCATTTTCTTATGTATGGTTTACAGGGCTGTCATTCACTATCAACTGGGAATAATAATAATAATAATACTAATATGTAAAAAAACAATTGCTTTGATGAACTAATCAGACCAGAAATAATACTGTTTTGTGAACACTTGCCATTTCCTACTTGTATAGCATTTCATCATGTTCTAAATTTATTTATTTATTTATTTGCTTTAGACTGTAGGGCAGCATAATAATGGAAAAAAACCCCTGACATTTCAAAATTTAGCTTTTCTGTGATATATATTGCAATATGCAAAAACTGCCACTGTTTCTGACCCATTTAAAATGACTATGAAGTAATAATAATTGTTAATTTATTGATCAAATAAATAATGTGGGGGAAAAAAATACAAATATTGTGTAATATATATGTAATAAATATAATAATATAATATATATAATATATATATATATATAAATATATATAAATATAATATATAATATATATAAATATAATAATATATATGTAATAAATATGTAATAAGGTACAACTTTAAAATTACAATACTCATATTTTATACATTTTGAAACAAACAAAATTAAATATTATTGTATTTTTAAGGAATATTGCTGAATTCTTTGTAAATCATTTATCTGTGCACGTTTACTGTGTTAAATGTATGTTCCAGGTAATCTTGAATCAGAATTGCAGCATCTCTTCTCTGATAACGAGAGTTTCACTCGGATATACGGCACAATAGGGGAGAAAAGACCAGCGCAACTTCCGTTTAATGCCGACTTTACCCATCAAGCTTTTATTTTGACAATTATTTCCAAATATTTTCCGTAATTTCCTGTCAATGTATTCTCTGCATTTTTCAAAGTGAAGCTCATGATACAGTGTTTTAGTGACTCAGATTGGCTTGGTTCACAGTAAATAAACCGAGCGTGTGTAAAACTGTGCCATGCTTAACCGTAAATTAATTTAATTAAACTTCATTTGAATATTGTGCAGCCCTAGTCCACTTGTAATGTTAGTAAATGTTTCTTGCAAAGAGATGTGATTTTAGCACATTGCTACGTGTTTGTTTATTGTATGTTGTGGAGAATATTACCGTAGCTGTTTTATTAAAAGTGTGACAATGTGTGATGGTGTTCTCTGACCTTGTATCCCACTGATCTGAGCCAGTGTCGTATTTGTATGTGGGTTGGAAATCAATCTCTCCCTCCGTGAATCCCACAAACACAACCTCCTCATCCATCTGCCGCTTCAGCTGAAACACACACACACACACACATACACACATTCATATACCCATATCACTCAACACTATTCAGAGAAACCGCAGCTGTGTCGAGTCTTACCTGGTCATGATTACACAGGGTCTCAAACTCCTTTTCAGCTATTAATTCCTTCACATGATCGACTTCAAGGTCACTTAATCGATAGTTCAGATCTCCCAGCCATAACACAATACTGGAAAAGAAGAGAACATTGACGATAAAAGACTTAAACAGGGAGAACCTGACAGTTAAATGGGTGGTCGATTATGATTCCACTTTTCTAACTGTAGTTAGTGTGTAATGTTGCTGTTTGAGCATAAACAACATCTGCAAAGTTACGATGCTCAAAGTTCAATGCAAAGGGAGATATTTTCTCTTACAGAAATCGCTATTTAAGGACTACTATAAACAGCTGGTAGGAACTACAATGAGCTTCTTCATTGGTTAGTGACATTATGAACCCTAACATTTACATAAACCCCGCCCCCAGGAACTCGATTTATAGATTATCATGACAGAATATGCTAATCAATGACTTGAAGATAGTTAACTCCATATCAGCTTCATAAATTCATCAACTAACCATGTAACTAATGTCTGTTGTATTCTACATGTTGTCACTTCTTGAGTCTCTCCATCTTTGTCGACTCCGGTTTTAAAAGGCTAAAAGTTTTGGAGAAATTTTCAGTGCGCTTGTGTGCGAGATAATAGAAGCTGCTAACACACACACACACACACACACACACACACACACACACACACACACACACACACACACACACACACACACACACATAAACACACACACACAAGCTGTTGAAGCTCCGCCCCCTGCCCCCTGCAGCAGCTCATTTGCATTTAAAGGGACACACAAAAACGGCATGTTTTTGCTCACCCTCAAAAAGTGACCATTTTAACATGCTACAGTGCTATAACATGCCAGCTATCGTCTTTAGTTCATACTTGTGTTTCATGATGGTGAGGGGGGGCAGTGTGGGATCCTCCTGCCGGAACTGAATCCTGCGGCAAATGTCCTTAAAGTCCTGATTGCGTCGCTCAAAGTCTTCGGTGTGTGCGGCGAGGTGGGAGTTCACCACACAGATGTCCGAGTTGTGAAACTGGAAGCGAATGGCTACTGCACCTTTATTACCCTAAAGGAGAAAGAAGGTTATTATTATGATGTTATAAGCTAATGCTTACATTATTTTTGCTTATAATTTAGGAGAACAGTTGGTTACATTTTATAGAGATGGTAATGTTATTAATTAAAAAATAAAACAGTCCCTAACCCTAACCTTAGCTGTTCATGTACATGTAACACCCTCACACACACGCTCCTCGTAACACACTCACCATCCGCTCCTCGTAACACACTCACCACGCGCTCCTCGTAACACACTCACCACGCGCTCCTCGTAACACACTCACCACGCGCTCCTCATAACAAACTCACCATGCGCTCCTCGTAACACACTCACCACGCGCTCCTCATAACAAACTCACCATGCGCTCCTCGTAACACACTCACTATGCACTCCTCGTAACACACTCACCATGCGCTCCTCGTAACACACTCACTATGCACTCCTCGTAACACACTCACCATGCGCTCCTCGTAACACACTCACTATGCACTCCTCGTAACACACTCACCACATGCTCCTCGTAACACACTCACTATGCACTCCTCGTAACACACTCACCACATGCTCCTCGTAACACACTCACTACGCGCTCCTCGAAACACACTCACCACGCGCTCCTCATAACACACTCACCATGCGCTCCTCGTAACACACTCACTATGCACTCCTCGTAACAAACTCACCATGCGCTCCTCGTAACACACTCACTATGCGCTCCTCGTAACACACTCACCACATGCTCCTCGTAACACACTCACTACGCGCTCCTCGAAACACACTCACCACGCGCTCCTCGTAACACACTCACCATGCGCTCCTCGTAACACACTCACTATGCGCACCTCGTAACAGACTCACAATGCGCTCCTCGTAACACACTCACTATGCGCTCCTCGTAACACACTCACCATGCGCTCCTCGTAACACACTCACTATGCACTCCTCGTAACACACTCACTATGCGCTCCTCGTAACACACTCACTATGCGCTCCTCGTAACACACTCACTATGCGCTCCTCGTTACACACTCACCACATGCTCCTCGTAACACACTCACCATGCGCTCCTCATAACACACTCCTCGTAACACACCCACCACATGCTCCTCATAACACACTCACTATGCGCTCCTCGTAACACACTCACTACGCGCTCCTCGTAACACACACACCACATGCTCCTCGTAACACACTCACCACATGCTCCTCGTAACACACTCACCATGCGCTCCACGTAACACACTCACCACGCGCTCCTCGTAACACACTCACCACATGCTCCTCGTAACACACTCACCACATGCTCTTCGTAACACATTCACCATGCGCTCCTTGTAACACACTCACCACGCGCTCCTCGTAACACACTCACCACGCGCTCCTCGTAACACACTCACCATGCGCTCCTCGTAACACACTCACTATGCGCACCTCGTAACAGACTCACAATGCGCTCCTCGTAACACACTCACTATGCGCTCCTCGTAACACACTCACCATGCGCTCCTCGTAACACACTCACCACATGCTCCTCGTAACACACTCACTATGCACTCCTCGTAACACACTCACTATGCGCTCCTCGTAACACACTCACTATGCGCTCCTCGTAACACACTCACTATGCGCTCCTCGTTACACACTCACCACATGCTCCTCGTAACACACTCACCATGCGCTCCTCATAACACACTCCTCGTAACACACCCACCACATGCTCCTCATAACACACTCACTATGCGCTCCTCGTAACACACTCACTACGCGCTCCTCGTAACACACACACCACATGCTCCTCGTAACACACTCACCACATGCTCCTCGTAACACACTCACCATGCGCTCCACGTAACACACTCACCACGCGCTCCTCGTAACACACTCACCACATGCTCCTCGTAACACACTCACCACATGCTCTTCGTAACACATTCACCATGCGCTCCTTGTAACACACTCACCACGCGCTCCTCGTAACACACTCACCACGCGCTCCTCGTAACACACTCACCACATGCTCCTCGTCACCACGCGCTCCTTGTAACACACTCACCATGCGCTCCACGTAACACACTCACTACGCGCTCCTTGTAACACACTCACCACATGCTCCTCGTAACACACTCACCACATGCTCTTCGTAACACATTCACCATGCGCTCCTTGTAACACACTCACCACGCGCTCCTCGTAACACATTCACTACGCGCTCCTCGTAACACACTCACCACATGCTCCTCGTAACACACTCACCACGCGCTCCTCGTAACACACTCACCACGCGCTCCTCGTAACACACTCACTATGCGTTCCTCGTAACACACTCACTATGCGCTCCTCGTAACACACTCACCACGCGCTCCTCGTAACACACTCACCACATGCTCCTCGTAACACACTCACTATGCGTTCCTCGTAACACACTCACCATGCGCTCCTCGTAACACACTCACCACATGCTCCTCGTAACACACTCACCATGCGCTCCTCGTAACACACTCACTACGCGCTCCTCGTAACACACTCACCACATACTCCTCGTAACACACTCACCACATGCTCCTCCTAACACACTCACCATGCGCTCCTCGTAACACACTCACCATGCGCGCCTCGTAACACACTCACCACGCGCTCCTCGTAACACACTCACCACATGCTCCTCGTAACACACTCACCACATGCTCCTCGTAACACACTCACCACATGCTCCTCGTAACACACTCACTAAGCGTTCCTCGTAACACACTCACCATGCGCTCCTCGTAACACACTCACCATGCGCTCCTCGTAACACACTCACCACGCGCTCCTCGTAACACACTCACCATGCGCTCCTCGTAACACACTCACCATGCGCTCCTCGTAACACACTCACCATGCGCTCCTCGAAACACACTCACTACACTCACCTAAATGGTGATGATTTTATTAAAGATTTCTTTCTAATAAGATCAAAAATCAAAGGCCAGGTACTGATGAAATTCAGAACAATTACGACACTGAAAACACTCAGTTTATGCTACCTCCATGCTCCTCAGTCTGTCATGAATATGACTCTATTCTATTACACATCTACAAGAAATTATTACTCATCTTAGGCCTACAACTTATTCATTAGACGTTAATCCATCTCGTAGTTTAATACAACTTTTTGACACATTAGGACCAAGCTTACTTACCATTGTTAATAAATCACTTAGTTTAGGGATCTTTTCAGCTGATCTAAAAAATGCCTTAGTACTTCCATCAGTCAAGAAACTAGATCTTGATCCTGCTGTTTTGAATAATTATAGGTCTATCTCTAATTTGCCTTTTATCTCAAAAATTCTAGAAAAAGTTGTGTCAAATCAACTATATTCTTATTTAAATTCACATTCTATATATGAGAAGTTTCAATCCGGTTTTCGAGCACTCCACAGTACTGAATCAGCACTACTGAATGTTTTTAATGACATCTATCTGACAACAGATGCTGGAGATTCTAGAATTTTAATGCTCTTAGATCTTAGCTCTGCTTTTGATATGGTGGACCATAATATTCTTTTGTCTAGACTCGAATATGATGTGGGGCTGAAAGGAACAGTATTAAATTGGTTTAGATCATATTTGACAGTTTCTCTGTTCGTTTTGGCTCCTCTATGTCCTCTGTTGCTCACCTTCGATGGGGGGTCCCTCAGGGTTCAATTCTGGCCCCTACGCTCTTTTCCCTCTATATGCTCCCTTTGGGATCCATATTTTAAAAATATGATCTTTTGTTTCAGATTCAGATTTATGTTCCTATTAAACGGGCAGGAAAAAATTCACTCGAGCACCTTATGGCGTGTCTAGACGAAATAAAGAAGTGGATGTCTGCAAACTTCCTACTCTTTGTACTCTTTGGTCCTTCAAAAAGTAGTTTTAATCACCTCCCTGAAACATATACACTTTCTTTGCCAGTAAATACCTGTGTGAAAAATCTTGGTGTTTCATTAGATAGCTCCTTGAAACTGGATAAGCAAGTATATTCTGTTGTCAGATCATGTTTTTTCCATTTACATATGCTGACTAAAGTTAAGCCTTTTCTTTGTCCTCAAGCTTTTGAAAGGGTGATACATGCTTTTTTTAAATATCGACTGGACTATTGTAATTCTTTATATTATGGAATAAATTCAACTACTCTAATGCGTCTTCAAATTCCAAAATGCAGCAGCGAGACTTTTAAAAGGCATTCGCAAACGGGAACATATTACCCCGATTCTAGCATCTCTCCACTGGTTGCGGTTCGTTTTAGGGTTGATTTTAAAATTCTTTTATTTGTCTATAAGTGTCTAAATAACCTTGCTCCCCTCTATCTATCTGAGCTCTTAGAGCAATACAATCCTTCCAGAGTTCTTAGGTCAGGCACACAGAAACTTTTATTTATACCACGGTACAGGTTAAAACACAGAGGTCAACGTGCCTTTGCCATTGCAGGCCCAGCATTATGGAATAGCTTGACTATTCATGTTCGTTCTGCACCTGACTTGTCATTTTTCAAGTCACGCTTGAAAACACACTTTTATTCAATTGCTTTTAATAACGTGTAATTTGCTTTTAAATTTCTCTTTCTCTGTCTGTTGTGTTATATTATATTGCCTTGTAAAGCACATTGGACAGCTTGTCTGTATAAATGGTGCTATATAAATAAATTTTGACTTGACTTGACCAAGCGCTCCTCGTAACACTCACCACGCGCTCCTCGTAACACACTCACCATCCGCTCCTCGTAACACACTCACCATCCGCTCCTCGTAACACACTCACCATCCGCTCCTCGTAACACAGGCACTCCTCGTTACACACTCACCATCCGCTCCTTGTAACACACTCACCACGCGCTCCTCGTAACACACTCACCATGCGCTCCTCGTAACACACTCATCACGCCCTTCTCGTAACACTCACCACGCGCTCCTCGTAACACACGCACTCCTCGTAACACACTCACCATCCGCTCCTCGTAACACAGGCACTCCTCGTTACACACTCACCATCCGCTCCTTGTAACACACTCACCAAGCGCTCCTCGTAACACACTCATCACGCCCTTCTCGTAACACTCACCACGCGCTCCTCGTAACACACGCACTCCTCGTAACACACTCACCATCCGCTCTTCGTAACACACTCACCATCCGCTCCTCGTAACACACGCACTCCTCGTTACACACTCACCATCCGCTCCTTGTATCACACTCACCACGCGCTCCTCGTAACACACTCACCATGTGCTCCTCGTAACACACGCACTCCTCGTTACACACTTACCATCCGCTCCTTGTAACACACTCACCAAGCGCTCCTCGTAACACTCACCATCCGCTCCTCGTAACACACGCACTCCTCGTAACACACTCACCATCCGCTCTTCGTAACACACTCACCATCCGCTCCTTGTAACACACTCATCACGCCCTTCTCGTAACACTCACCATCCGCTCCTCGTAACACACGCACTCCTCGTAACACACTCACCATCCGCTCTTCGTAACACACTCACCATCCGCTCTTCGTAACACACTCAACATCCGCTCCTCGTAACACTCAGCACTCCTCGTAACACACTGACCATCCGCTCCTCGTAACACTCACACACGCGCTCCTCGTAACACACTCACTATGCGCTCCTCGTAACACACTAACTATGCGCTCCTCGTAACACACTCACTATGCGCTCCTCGTAACACACTCACGATGCGCTCCTCGTAACACACTCACTATGCGCTCCTCGTAACACACTCACCATCCGCTCCTCGTAACACACTCACTATAAACGCCTCGTAACGCACTCACTATAAGCTCCTCGTAACACACTCACCATCCGCTCCTCGTAACACATGCACTCCTCGTAACACACTCACTATGCGCTCCTTGTAACACACTCACCATCCGCTCCTCGTAACACACTCACCATCCGCTCCTCGTAACACACTCACCATGCGCTCCTCGTAACACACTCACTATGCGCTCCTCGTAACCCACTCACCATCCGCTCCTCGTAACACACTCACCATCCGCTCCTCGTAACACACTCACCATCCGCTCCTCGTAACACACTCACCATCCGCTCCTCGTAACACACTCACATCCGCTCTTCGTAACACACTCACTATCCGCTCTTTGTAACACACGCACTCCTCGTAACACTCACCATCCGCTCTTCGTAACACACGCACTCCTCGAAACACTCACCATGCGCTCCTCGTAACACACTCACTATGCGCTCCTCGTAACACACTCACCATCCGCTCCTCGTAACACACTCACCATGAACTCCTCGTAACACACTCACCATCCGCTCCTCGTAACACACTCACCATCCACTCCTTGTAACATGCACCATCCGCTCCTTGTAACACATGCACTCCTCGTAACACACTCACCATCCGCTCCTCGTAACACACTCACCATCCGCTCCTCGTAACACACTCACCATGCACTCCTCGTAACACACTCACTATGCGCTCCTCATAACACACTCACCATCCGCTCCTCGTAACACACTCACCATGCACTCCTCGTAACAAACTCACTACGCGCTCCTCGTAACACTCACACACGCGCTCCTTGTAACAAACTCACTATGCGCTCCTCGTAACACACTCACCATGCGCTCCTCGTAACACACTCACTATCCGCTTTTCGTAACACACGCACTCCTCGTAACACTCACCATCCGCTCTTCGTAACACACGCACTCCTCGAAACACTCACCATGCGTTCCTCGTAACACTCACACATGCGCTCCTTGTAACAAATTCACTATGCGCTCCTTGTAACACTCTCACCATGCGCTCCTCGTAACACACTCACCATCCGCTCTTCGTAACACACTCACTCCTCGTAACACACTCACCATCCGCTCCTCGTAACAAACTCACCATCCGCTCCTCGTAACACACTCACCATCTGCTCTTCGTAACACACTCACCATCCGCTCTTAGTAACACACGCACTCCTCATAACACACTCACACACTTGCTCCTCGTAACACACTCACTATGCGCTCCTCGTAACACACTCACCATCCGCTCTTCGTAACACACTCACCATCCGCTCTTCGTAACACACGCACTCCTCATAACACACACACGCGCTCCTCGTAACACACTCACTATGCACTCCTCTAAACACACTCACTATGCGCTCCTCGTAACACACTCACCATGCGCCCCATGACGCCTGTGCCGACGGTCTCGGCCTCCATCTCAGAGATGTGCGCCGCATGCTCCGCCTTCACATAGAACAACAGCATGATTCCCACCAAACGCACCACCTTCACCTAAAAAACACACACCAATACTATTACAAGGACAATAAAGGGATGCAACATTTAACCCTCTTGTGCTCTTCGTCATTTTTTAGTATTGTTTACTTCATCGGAATGGTACGAAACTTAGTAAAGGCTTTGGTACTTGCTATGAACACATAAACAAAAACCATGGACATGATTCGAAAAGGTTAAACGGTCCTGAAAAAAATAGTCACACTTGTTCTAATCGTGGTCAAAAGTTAAAATAAATGGGAGACTAATTTCATCTAGTGGAAGTGTTTGGTACTGCAGCCAAACATTTTTTTTTTAGATATCAACCTCAAATTTGGAACACAATTAGTTAAGATTTGTGGCTTTGATTTTCTTGCAGTTTTAGAGTAAAAAGTGTTTTTGAAAATATATATTTCCTATAAAAATTGAAAATAGTATTTTTGTGCATTTTTCATAACAACAACAAAGTTGTTAAGTTAAATATTCGCACAAACACATATTTATCAAGGTCAACACTAAGAGTGAGAGCCCATTTTAAGTGGCAAATGTTAGGTTTCTACTACCTAACCCACATGTTTCACATGATAAGCCATGTCTGAGGTTGATTTTTTTTTTCTGTGACTCTAACTGACTAATTATAGTTTGGTCGACTAAGCCTCTTCTCGTTTAGTTGACTATTAGGGTGTTATAATCCTAATAACCCAGTGTTTTTGTGTTCAATCTGAACATTAGCTCATGGGTGCGAGGGCAGAGGAGGTCCTTACTAAAGCATACTTGGCATCTGGATGGAGGCTCTTGTAGACGGCTAACATCCATTCGGGCTCTTTAGGAGTATCATTGAAGAGAAACGCCTCCTTACTGAGATCCAGCTCCTGGAAACTACAGCAGGGAATCACACTCAAGTCGTCATCACTGTGTACGTTATCATAAATGTGACCCTGGACCACAAAACCAGTCACATGGGTGCAATTTTTTAAAAACTGAGATGTACAGTGCCTAGCATAAGTGACCACACCCATGCTAAAGTTGACTAAAAAGAGGAATAAAAAAATCATCTTTTGGAAATTGATCTTAATGCCTTAATTTAAAAAATGAGGAAAAATCCAACCTTTAAAGACACCAATTTTCTTTGTGAATGAATAATGTATCGCAAATAAATAAATGTCCTTCATTAAAATACAGGGTGCAAAAGTCAGGACACCCCTGTGTTAAATTCGCATAGAGACAGCAGATTTTTATTTTTAAAGGCCAGTTATTTCAAGGATCCAGGAAAATATGCATCCTGATAAAGTTCCCTTGGCCTTTGGAATTAAAATATCCCACACCATCACACACCCTTCACCATACCTAGAGATTGGCATGGGGTACTTTCCATAAGATCATCTCTCAATGCAAATCAAACCAGCTATTAGCCTACATGAAACTACACCATGCCAATCTCTAGGTATGGTGAATAAATTAATAAATAAGCTTTCCATTTATGTATTGTTTGTTAGGATAGGATCTGGAATCTGAGGGTGCAAAAAATTCGAAACATTGATAAAATCGCCTTTAAAGTCGTCCATTTACATTCACGATTGTGCTGCATTCACTCACAAAAATAGATGTTTTATATATTTACGGTAGGAAATGTACAAAATATCTTCATGGAACATGATCTTTAATTAATATCCTAATGATTTTTGGCATAAAAGAAAAATCGATAATTTTGACCCATACAATGTATTGTTGGCTATTGCCACAAACATACCCGTGTGACTTGTGACTGGTTTTGTGATGCAGGGTCATAAATATACTAATGCCGATTCTCACCCCACAAGGTAGAAGTCAGGAGGGGTGGCGGTGGACGCCAGCCATGGACTGAGACTTTCCTTCGGATTCTGGCCGTTCACATTGTACGTTCCCAAGAAAAAGCTGTTGGTACACAATGAGAACAGAGCCGGTGATTCAAAAGATCCCACAACACGAGCCAAAGAGAGAAGCTGCCGGTTTTAATTAAGAAACATCTCACGCATACTGAAACCCCACGATGAGCCTGAGAGAACGACTGCTGGGGTCAGAATAAAACTGCCATAGTAAAGCCATTCTGACTCTGGACTTAATGCTTTCTGTCCTAAACAAGAGCTCTGAGAGCCTATACTTATGATTTATGAATACTCTTCATGTATTTGCAGCTGTAGGACAGGGTTTCGCTCAACAGGGGGCAACGTTGCATTTCTAAGGGAAAACAAAGTACACTAAATAGAAAAAGGTACGAGTAACAAACAAAACTGTTTAATTTAAAATCCTGGTTATAGTTATTGTTTCAAAGTGTTATTTATATTTAATAGGTTTCAGGCATGATTATTGAGTTTGTTTTCTAAATAAAGGCGACCAAAGGTACAGTGAAACTACCAGTGTATATTCATAAATATTCATGAATTTTCCAGTCTTTTCTGATTACTTTTTACATAATAATTTGTGATTTTTTGTAAGTGTTATTATTATTATTGTACATAATAATAAATGACTTTCCTCACAAAAAGGTATTTCTAGTCAATAAAATATTTGTAACATTTATGCATTCAGTGTCACTGTTTCTGAACTCCCTGAAACGCCTCCATTGTGTCTTGAGTTTCTTCCGGGAACGAACACGTCACAATATTCCTCATTATAATAATAAATGCGCAGAATAAAGGGGCGGGGCCTGGTTGAGTTAGTTAGTAGTGTGTTAAACTGGCGGTTATGGTAAGGGGCGGGACATTTCCAAAACACACTTGAAGCGCTCGACCAATCACAACACACTGATCCAGGCGACCAATCAGAGCACAGTGTGCTTTTCAGAAGGAGGGGCTTCATAGAGGCAGGAAGTAAACAGAGCGTTACTGACAGACTGGGAAGAGCGGAGCCGCAACAATGGAGAATATGAGGAAAATAATCAACATTCAAGCAGGAAAACCTGTTCTAGTAGAGCCTGAAAACATCATCAAGACTCATAAAACGCATAATTGGTCCTTTTTCACCTCAAGCATGAGAACTGGTACTGATCCACACCTGTAGTTCTGGATGTATGTGTAGGCGTCCTCGTTCTTCAGGAGCTCACACTTGATGAGGTTATCCCGCAGGCCGAACTGGGGCATCCCGAGCATCTGGTCTTTATTTGACAAGATGTGCAGGGAGTTTCGGATCAGGTCATCTCTCACCTCGCCCTTCCCTCTCTCCTGACTGAAACAAAACATGATTTATGATAGAAATATTCGACTTTTATTCAATAAGGATGCTTTAAAATGATCAGTAAAGACATTTATAATGTTACACAAGTTTCTATTTTAAATAAATGCTGTTCTTTTGAATTTTCGGTTCATCAAAGAATCCTGAAAAATTAAAACATGAAGCTGCACGCTTGTTTTTAATGCTGATAATAATCATAAATGTTTCTTGAGTATCAAATCATCATAATGATTTCTGAAGGATCATGTGACACTGAAGACTGGAGTAATGATGCTGAAAATTCAGCTTTGATCACAGGAATAAATTACACTTTACTATATATTCACATAGAAAACAGCTGTTTTACGTTCTAATAATATTATACTGTTTTTACTGTATTTTGCTCACGTAAATGTAGCTGTGGACAAAAACATCAGAGTAAGGTAGTGTAAATATGATGAAACAACAAATTATATCTTACATCAGGACTCTTACAGTAAATAAACAGTATTAAAGTATTGTTTTAAGGTTAAAACATGACATCACACTCTCAACTAACAACCTTGAAAATCAAACCATAACGGTCTTGTAGAGCTATTAGAAATGAGGCAAACCGGGGATTGAACATTTAAATACTCATTAATGAGAATGAAAGCAAACTTTTTTCTTCCTTCCTGAAGGTTTTTTTTTTTTAAATCCCTTATTTCTCTTCTACAGTGTATGCTGTTGTTTTAGGTGACTGAAGATTAGTCTGCAAATTACTGTCATAAACACAAAGCATTAAATAAAAAACATGTTTTGGAAATATGCCTAGCAGAGACTTCCTCAAAATCAAATGGACGGCCGCATTAAAAAACAACGAGATGTTGAATAAGCCCAGCTTTAAATCAAGAACAGCCAGGAAAAGTTATGCTATAACTATATATACTATGTTTAAGCTGTTATAACTGCAGATTTATGAAATACTGTAAACGCTGACAGTGAAACGTACCTCTCACACACACCGCGCTCGTCCTCTTTCTTCAGTCCGACGCCGTCGGCTTTTCCTGCAAACGAGAAGATCATCTCAGATTGGCCCACAGCATTACATAAACACACGTCCTTCATTAATACAGACTGGCTCAAATCTGACGAGTTTTTCTGAAACCGTGACCCACAGTATACGAGTCTACAGCTCCAGGGTTCGTACAGAAACTGTCAAACGAAATTTTAATAAAATGATAAAATACATTTTTTGGTTTTCAAGGACTACAATCAGAGATTTCACTTATTAATATGATGGTCTGTTGGACCCCAAATGACTTTTGCTCAAATTAAAAAAAATGTTCTCTTTGTCCAAATGGTTTGAAACTTTCTACGGCTCTCAATACTTTCTAGATCTACAACAACAACAAAAAATTTTATGATATCTGTTTTTATGTTGGCGTGACAAAAATAGTCACACTCGTGGTCTTCGGGGTCTATTGGACCCCGCAATCAAAATAGACAAAATAACATCATCAAAATCAGAAACAACGTAGAACACATAGACAGAAATGACAGAAATAAAGTGGCACACTTCCAACAATGCAAAAAACATCCAAAATCCAAAATTATCATGCTCACCACAGGCGCACACACACACACAAACACACACATAAAGAGGAATACATTTATACAGGAATACATACAGACTATAAAAACTGTTCTCTTATCATTTGTAAAATAAAATAATCTAAAATGCAGAACCACCAGAAAAATAAATCGGTAACACTTAGACGCATTGAAAAGGTGCGCGCGCACACACACACACACACACACACACACACACACACACACACAAACACAAACACAAACACAAACACAAACACAAACACACACACACACACACACACACACACACACACACACACACACACACACACACACACACACACAGAAATACATTTGTAAGGCTATAAAAAGTCTTATAATTTGTCAAATAAAATCATACAAAATGAAGAACCACCTCAAAAATAAATTGGTGACACTGTACACATAAAAATAAAAATAAAATGTACACACACACAAACACCCTGTGTTTGCTCCAACCCTGTCTGCAGGTTTGGCACTTCACTGTTGTTGTTGTTTTTGTGTGTGCTGTGTTTTTTCAGTACAAAAAATGCAAAATTTTGACAAAAATTATTTAATTTTTGTTATAATTGTGATTTTATAATATTTAGATATGAATCCAACTGAATCCAACTTTAGAAACTATATCTTTCAGTAATTCAAATAGCAAATTGCATATAATGGAGCTCTATAGCCATCTAGTGGTTAAAGTGATTTATTACAAATTTTAACCTGTATTTTCCAAAAAATGGGCAAAAATCTTACATTAAACCTTGTAAAATTATCCAGGGTATCCCCAGGAATGAAAGTTAGAAATCTGGGTCTTTTATAAAGTTCATTTAACATAAAATGCTGTTTTTTTGTAATAATCCTATTTAATTAAATATTTATTTATTTATTTATAGAAATTTTTTAAAAATCATAAATTCTACAAAAACTGCACAAATGTTGAGTAAAAACATTAATGAACTGAGTAAAATTATATTTGTTAAAAAAATATATTGTTCGGTCACAAAATTAAATGTTGTTGTCTGGGGTCCAATAGACCCCGAAGACCACGAGTGTGACTTTTTTTTGAAGACCATCAGAGAGTTAAAGCAACACCAAGTGACTTTTCCTCTGCGGTCGCCCTACAGGTTGGAAGCGGAATTGTCCATTACCGCTGTCGTAAATAATTTAGCCTAGCGCAGCCGACTGTCGCACGCGCGCGCACACGCTCGCAGTTTATCCAGCACCCGCTTTGGAATCAACAATGGCCACAGACAAGGAAGAGTATGATGCATGATTTAATGAAAGTATGATGTATTGCGACATCACCAACGAAACACTGTAGCAATTGTAACGCTTGCCGTAAAGCAAGTCAAATTAGTAGTTTTCTTATGTCTCATTAGAACTACAGAAACGCAAACCGATCTGGCAATCTCACATAGCGTGGATATATCAGATAAAGACCGCAAAGCTGTGGCATAAGTGCATTTCACCATGTCACGACTTCATGAACCGCTGAAAACATTATTTTAAGGTAAAAAATCTTACTTAGTGTTGCTTTAACACAATATCTTTATTATCTTTCAAATTCTAAAAAAGCTGTATTATATACTCAGATATCACGCTCATAGCCGTCTGAAATGGCCCTATATCAATATCAGACGGGTGAGAAAAGATTGTTTTATCAATTA
>NW_027508712.1:152500-245000 GCF_051911475.1 Siphateles boraxobius | reverse complement strand
CATGATCCTTCAGAAATCACTATAATATGATGATTTGATGCTCAAGAAACATTTATGATTATTATCGGTGTTGAAAATAGTTGTGCTGCTTCATTTTTTTTTTATTATACATTTTTCAGGATTGTTTGATGAAAGTTCAAAAGAACAGCTTTTATTTGAAATGGAATCTTTTGTAACATTATAAATGGTTACAGGGTTCGTACAGATACTGTAAAATCTTTTCAAGCACTACTATATACTATCTTTCGTGTTCAAGGAGTACAATCAGAGATCTCATTTATATATATACACTCACCTAAAGGATTTTTAGGAACACCATACTAATACTGTGTTTGAACCCCTTTCGCCTTTAGAACTGCCTTAATTCTACGTGGCATTGATTGAACAAGGTGCTGAAAGCATTCTTTAGAAATGTTGGCCCATATTGATAGGATAGCATCTTGCAGTTGATGGAGATTTGTGGGATGCACATCCAGGGCACGAAGCTCCCGTTCCACCACATCCCAAAGATGCTCTATTGGGTTGAGATCTGGTGACTGTGGGGGCCATTTTAGTACAGTGAACTCATTGTCATGTTCAAGAAACCAATTTGAAATGATTCGACCTTTGTGACATGGTGCATTATCCTGCTGGAGGTAGCCATCAGAGGATGGGTACATGGTGGCCATAAAGGGATGGACATGGTCAGAAACAATGCTCAGGTAGGCCGTGGCATTTAAACGATGCCCAATTGGCACTAAGGGGCCTAAAGTGTGCCAAGAAAACCTACCCCACACCATTACACCATCACCACCAGCCTGCACAGTGGTAACAAGGCATGATGGATCCATGTTCTCATTCTGTTTACGCCAAACTCTGACTCTACCATCTGAATCTCTCAACAGAAATCGAGACTCATCAGACCAGGCAACATTTTTCCAGTCTTCAACTGTCCAATTTTGGTGAGCTCTTGCAAATTGTAGCCTCTTTTTCATATTTGTAGTGGAGATGAGTGGTACCCGGTGGGGTCTTCTGCTGTTGTAGCCCATCCGCCTCAAGGTTGTGCGTGTTGTGGCTTCACACATGCTTTGCTGCATACCTCGGTTGTAACGAGTGGTTATTTCAGTCAAAGTTGCTCTTCTATCAGCTTGAATCAGTCGGCCCATTCTCCTCTGACCTCTAGCATCAACAAGGCATTTTCCCCCACAGGACTGCCGCATACTGGATGTTTTTCCCTTTTCACACCATTCTTTGTAAACCCTAGAAATGGTGTTGCATGAAAATCCCAGTAACTGAGCAGATTGTGAAATACTCAAACCGGCCCGTCTGGCAACAACAACCATGCGTGGCTCAAAATTGCTTAAATCACCTTTCTTTCCCATTCTGACATTCAGTTTGGAGTTCAGGAGATTGTCTTGACCAGGACCACACCCCTAAATGCATTTAAGCAAATGCCATGTGATTGGTTGATTAGATAATTGCATTAATGAGAAATTGAACAGGTGTTCCTAATAATACTTTAGGTGAGTGTATATTTATATATAGGCTATTTATTATCTTTCAAATAAAAAAATAGATAAATAAACTAATAAAATAAAATGGTAAAAATAAAGTGCAGCACATGCAATAACAGTGGTAACTTTAACCATTGACAGGACACTATGACAAAGATATCGCTTTCTTATTCAAACTGATTTATTTATATATGATTGACCTGAAGAATGAAAACACTATCATATATTTGGATATTTATGAGCAATATCACACTCATAGCCATGCGAAATGACTGCAGCGATAATTTTGTGAAAAGATTGTTTTATCAATAAAATTAAGCAATTAATCAACTTAGCAATTAATGTCTTTTAATAATTCAAGTACTTTTCTAGAATATTTTTTATAAATATGGCTGTTTCCAAGACTTCAATTTCAAAAAGTCAAATTCAGGCAAAGTCCTCAAAGTTGTTTTACATGTTTGTAGAGTTAGTTTGTGGAGTTAGTATATAGGCTGTAGCAGTACTTCTCAAAGTCCAGACTCCGGTTCGGATCCGGATCCGGAGGGAATTCAATCCGGACCCGTCTCCATTTCGTATTTCAAGAGCACTAATTGTGTATAAAACGCATGTTAAAATCATTTGTTTATTTTTTGATGTATTTTTTGAGATGGTCCGAAATTAAAGCGAAGGCGAGATATTTAAAGTTTTCCTCCGTGATTTAGATGCCATGACATCTAGTGAGCGTATGACTTTTGACGTAATCGGGCGCGACGCGACACTTCACCGCTGTAAGCGTTTGAATGTGTGTGGAGGATGTCATTAAGAAAAGTTGACGAAGAAAATAGAGTTTTCAAAGATGATTGGACAGAGAGGTATGTGTTCATTTTGCCCCAATCCAGCACAAAGCCAATTCTGTTTGATTTGTAACGAGACAGTTGGAGTTGTGAAGAGTGGAATATTTTATTTTATTTTTTTGCATAAAATGAGTGTTGATTTGTTATGCATGTTTTGTAATAACCAATAGTTCCGGACCTTTGACGTTGATGAAAATTCATATTGGGACCTTTGACTTTGAGAACCCCTGGGCTATAGTATGCGTGTTTACACAGCCTTTTTAAAAACGGCGGGTGCCGGTGTTTCGCGTGCGTTTGGACAATCAGCTAACACTGACGTCACGGATCCTATAGCGCTGGTTTAGATCGACTCTATCGAAGAACTTTGAATCTACATATAAAAATTAAATTTTTGGTTTTCATGAACGTGAAAAGAAAAGTGATATTTATTTTATAAACCTTATTTTTCTGTTAGCTAAATTTCACATTCACAAATGTAAATTTTCTAAGTGCAATGCTCTTTTTTTAAGATTTAAACATGAAAATGTATTTTGAATCTATTGAGTTAGACTGAGCTATAAGAACAGTGGCTGCGTTTAAGGACTTGGCACTTAATCTGGACTGAAGAACTCTGTTGTATTATGTTATGACAATGAGAATACTTGTTGTTGATGGTTTTTTTGTTGTTGTTTTCTTTTATGAGCATTTCATAAAAAATTTAAAAATAAAAATAAATCAACTCTATCGAAGTAGGAGTAAATTAGTTCCTCCAAAAGGAGTTCCTAGAACTAAAATCGTTCCTGGTTCCAACACGCCAAAATCCGGGAACTCCCGCCGATAGTTCTAGGATCTATGAGAAGGCTCCTCCTGTGCGAAAGCCTGAGATCCTGCTTGAACGGGTGAGTACGTGTGTAGGAATTCAAGGTACTGGACTTAATTAGTTTAAATCTCTGTGATAGAACATGTTTGGTGGAGGTTGGGAATTTTTCGGCACCGTTAACTTGTGGTGTGCATCAGGGATCGGTTTTGGGCCCGCTTTTATTCCAGCTGTATTTGCTCCCCAAAGGTTTGATTTTTTTTCAGAGGCATAACATCCCTTACCAGTTTAATGCGGACGATACCTAGGTTTACCCCCCCACCCCCCCCACCCCTTTAAAACATGAAGAACATAACAACATGTGCTCTCTAGGAGTGTTTCCATTACCCTGCAAATTGCAAATTGAACATACACCCAATGGAAACACTTCAATTTCTCCAAAAACTCGCAAAAAGTTTTTACGCTCGCATGAGGAGGTTTTTCAGGCAATTTGAAAAAGAAATATTTCGCAAAACTGCGATGGAAACAGTTTTTTTTTATCGCATTTTCATAACATACATAAAAGTCGATCATTCTTTAAAGAAGGTGCGGTGTGTTGGACAGTAGACGAGACAAAGTTCTTCATTAAACTCAAGAATTACAGGAATACTGGATTCTAAACAACAAAGAAATGCACAATTTATCAAGAGCTTAAAGCAGATTTAAGGGAGAAACTCCTCATATGTGCTGCTGTCAAGTATAAGGGTCTTTCCTTGCCTTTAATGCTTGGATAAAACGCCTACGACTCCTTCCATTATAATAATCGCTAAGATACATAAACCCACCAACATCCATCGCCATGATGTTTGGAGTGAGATCGTGAGAGGAAAAAAATATACGTTTTAGTCGCATAACATCTGTTACTGGAAACACCGTCATTTCACAATAGTTTTTTATCGACATTTAGAAAATATCTAAATATATAAACTTTATTTCATAGCCTACTATTTGGGTCCTTTATCTGTGAAGTCTCATGCAAAAAATTTGGGAGTGATTTTTGTAAACAACCTTAAATTTGATACAGTCTTTGATCATCTCGAAATTGAAAGCGTTTTTATCAGTAAAGGATTTGTTTTTAAAGGACATGCTTTTATTTAGGCTGGATTACTGAAACTCACTGTCTCTTGGTGCGGCTCAGTCTCTCGCTCTATAATTGGTACAGAAAACGCACAGAAAATGCTACTTTTATTCCCTTGACAGTTTAAGTATTTCATGGTCTACTTTTGTTCGATTGTACAGCACTTGTTTTAAAGGTCTTTAAGGTCTTAGTCTTACCGCTCCACGCCCGATTGACTTCTCCGAGGAACAGTCGGCTCTGAGACCCGAAAGGTAACTTCAGCACCAACTCCTCGTCAAAAAACGTCACTCGTACTCGAGTGTCCGCGCCTTTATAATGAGACAATAACCAGCTGTTAAGAATCCCAGAGATGCTTTACATGTGATACACAAGCTGTCGAGATGAGAATAAACCCTCACCAACAACAGCAAGCTCATCTGGAGATGAAACTGTGGAGATATCAGAGAAAAACCTCATGATAATGTTTTATTATTATTATATATATAATAATATATAGCATATAAAGGATCCCTTCAGGTGTTTGAACTAATTAATTCAGTCTTACCTTCCACTACTGAAAAGTCATAAGAAATGGGTATGATTTCGTCCAGTGTGACATCATCGCCAGTGATGGCCATTCTCCGATGGGAATATAGGAATAACCTGGAAAAAATATGCAACATCATCAGCTTTATAAACTGATTTTGTCTTTAAGATTACATAACTTATGTAATTAACTAAAAACACACTGTTATTGCTAAGATATCACATGCCATTGTTAAAAGGTTCATAATGGTTAAATAATAAATCAGTAATAATCAGGCTTCTCATATATTTTTTGCTAACACTTTACAATAAGGTACATTAGTTAACATTAGTTAGCAGGAACTAATAATCAACTGCACTTAATCTTTGTTAATGAATGTTAATTTCAACATTTACTAATACTATATTAAAATCTTGTTAAAATTAGTTAACACGGTGAACTAACAAACAATGAATAGCTTTATTTGTATTAACTAACCTTAATGAAGATTAATAAATACATTAAATAAATGTATTGCTAATGGTTAGTTCATGTTAATTAATGGATTATGAACCTTATTGTAAATTGTTACCATTTTTTTAGTTTTCTCAGAAGGGACTGTACATTTTAAACTTTTATAAAATTTTAAAATGTTATTTTTACATTACTATATGTTAGTCTCTAACCCCACACCAAATATCAACTGTGCATTATATTAGCTGCATGTTAGTGTTAGTTACTGAGGAAAGTCTGTAAACTCACGCATGTTCGTTGTTCTGCTGCACCAGTCCGATCAGTTTGCTCTCTCTCACATCATTCAGCAGTGAAACACACTCCACAGCATGTGCACGGCTGATAAGGATACATACATGCTCATACAACACATTATATTACGTTTTCGACCACCAAAATATTAGGATGACCTACGGTCACTTCACAAGAAGAACGGCCATTTTAGTTTACTGTACATTAGCGACATCTGGCGGACATGTCAGGAATTACACACTGAAATTTCCTTTTCCCATTAAAACTGGGCATGCTCGAAAAAGACATGCATTGTAAGCAGAAATTAACATAATATGGACTACGCGATATTCATTACAACTAAAGATTGATCTACACTGGTTATGTTTAAATAGTGCAAAGTTTCGCACCAAGTTAGGCTACTATGCATCAAAACATGCAGTCGATTCAAAAGCACGGCTTTATTTTGAACAGAAAGAGAAATAGCGGTGCTGAGAGGATACTATTTTGCAGTTTTCCCCTTTGGCCAAAGTCTCTTGAATTGCCACGGACTGATCCATTATTCACAGCAAGTCTCTAGCCGATACTTCTTCAAGCGCAAGACGTGTCATTTAGGATCGTTTAAAGTGTGTGTGTGTGTGTGAGTGTGTGTGTGTGTGTGTGTGTGTGTGTGTGTGTGTGTGTGTGTGTGTGTGTGTGTGACTTCCCTCTGTGCCACGCAGCAGCTCAAGCTCATCTTCATCAGTTTATCAGCATCTGTAGTCGCTTATGAAGAGTCTCGGATGAAAACACTTCTGTTTGTCCTCTTCTTCATTACTTTTCTTCTGACCGTCAGACACCAAACTTGGCAGAATCAATGTCCTCAAATCCCACCCACTAATCTTTATCCTTTCCTACAGATCCACTAGGTGGCGCTATAGGGGTTTTATTTGAGCTCAAAGAATCTGGTAGGTTTTAAACACCATGTTTGTCCTACTATCAGTGGCGGCTGGTGAAAAATATTCTTAGTTCAAAAAACTTAGAGTTCAAGTTTCAAGTTTGTATTTATTTATCGGCTATAGCACATTTAAGAACAGCAAACTTGGCTGACCAAAATGCTGAACATAACACAAGATGAAAAGACAACAACAGCCACACATTCCAGACAAACTCACACTGAGTTAAAAGCTAAAGAAAACAAGTAGGTTTTAAGAGAAGATTTTTAAATAGTCTCTTGTCACCAGACCTCAGGTTTCGTGTGGGCTTGTGTGGACAGAGTAGCTCGGTGCCAGATTATTTAAGGATTTAAAAACAAAGAGAAGAATTTTAAACTCAGTTCTAAAGTGCACAGGTATCCGATGCATTGGTTTTAAGATAGGAGAAACAATACAATATTTGGGCATGCCATAGTAAAGAGAGTTGCAATAATGAAATGAGCGCATTGATAGAAATCTCTAATGTTTTTAGAGAAGATTGGACCTTAGAGAGAAGACGTAGCTGAAAAAAACAACAGCTAATCACAGCATTTATTTGTTTTTCAAGGGGCTGATCTTGGGGCTGTGTCATATTCAGTCAGTTTCATTAGTCTGGTATCCAGGAGGCATCAGGTCTGTTAGTTGTGGCTCTTCCTCGATCATCCACCCTTCTCTCATTCAAAAACCTCTTAAAAACTATTTTTTTTCTCTGAATATTACTCTTAAGCTTACAGTCTGTTAATTCTACCTTATTATATGTTGTTTGTTTGAATCCCTCTTATCTTTAACCTAACTTTGTAAGTGACCTCTGTGTATTACTTTCTGCCCTTGGTTGTGTTTTAAAGTTGATTTTGTTCTATTAACCCAGTGGTTCTCTTAAAGTGTTTCAGTAAGGGACAATATTTACCCCCTTAAATCTTTTTTTACCTTTATAAAATAAATAATGCTTTAAATAAAATAAAAATGTTCAATAGAGTAATATGCAATGATTGTAAAAACGAAGTGATGCTTTTAACTATTAAATTAAATCCGCCAGTAGGTGGCGGTAATCTTTATGAGCGAGTCATCGAGTCATTTATTCATATGAATGAATCATTGACTCTCACGATTTGTTCAAAGCTGCAGATTCGTTCACAAAGACTGCTGTGCCTCTCGTTATAGTTTTATTGCAAAAAAAAAAATACGGACAATACTGTGTTTAAAATGAACATCACATTAATACCTCGTTTGTTGAACTGCTGTATAAAATCAATGTCACATTTTAAATCCTGTGGATATTCGTATATGTGATCAACATTAAACACAGGGGGCCCTATTTTAACGATCTGAAACGCAAGTGTCAAAGCGCAAGTAACTTTGTGGGCGGATCCCGGCGCTGTTGCTATTTTCCCGGCGGGATAAATGCCTCTTGCGCTCGACGCAAATCTAAAAGGGGTTGGTTTGAAGTAGCTTCATTATTCATAGGTGTGGTTTGGGCGTATCGGGAAACAAACCAATAAGAGCTTTATATCACATTCCCTTTAAGAGCATGATGAACGAGGTGCGCTTGTTCCATGGCGCAATACTATTATAACTCGGTTCTCAGCCGAGGAGATCGATGTTCTCGTCAGGGCCGTAAAAGAAAGAGAAGTGACATCGGGGATGGGACAAACCCACCCAAATTAGCTTCGGTTAAACATGCAGATAATGATTTGGGTAAATGTGTAAGCTTTATGCCTATTTTCCCCATCGTCATGGACACAACAATGATTTCCCTCCTGTTTTAATATTTTTCCTTATAATAATGTATCATTTGCAAAAAGTTAAATGCATCTGTGTAGATGAGAGAATCATCTACAGTGTGTGCGCGTTGTTCACACTCTGTATTATGGCCAAGCATGCGCGCTTAAAATAGCATCTGAATGTACGCGCTACGCGCCACTGACTTTAGACTTTTTCTGGTCAGTGGCGCAATAGTTTTATAGAACAGCAAAATATCATGAGGGAAAGTTTGCGCCGGAACACGCCTCCTCTTTGCGCTGAACCGCCCGGGGAGCGCAAGTGTATTTCTTAGTTAACCGACGTGTGTCTGTGGAGGGAAAAGTCCGCTTTGCGCGGGTGCAAAATAGGAATGATACATGCGTCAGTGTACAAAGTCATTTGCGCCGGGTGCAAGATAGGGCCCAGGAACTCACACAGGGTATGTTTTTGTATCGAAGAGAGTTTGAATCTTAAATCGATCACTATGCACAGAGATCTGTGTCTGTGTTTGTTATTTGTGCTAGTAAGTGCTAAATCCCCACTTTTACAAAGGTAAGCTACATTGTCGAGAACGACAGTATAGCGCGATTTACCAAGACAGCATAACTTTAATCTGCACGAAAACATGGCTATCATATACACGCTGCTTGTGTGAATGCTGTTAGTTTTGACCCAAAAAATTTGATCGGATGTCACTTAGCGTATTTACGGAATTTGACCTGGAGTGGAGTAGACATGAATGAACAGCAAAATTCAGCATTTTGTTTGCGTACCCCCTTCTGTCACCTCACATACACCAGTTTGAGAACCACTGCCTTAACCTATCTTTGTAAAGCGAGCTTGGGTGTTGGAAAGGTGCTATATAAATAAAATTCATCATCATCATCATCATCATCATCATTATTATTATTATTAATAACCACCCTAACACAACACAAAGAGCAGGATACCAGTGCTCTGTGAAAAAGTCAGTAATAATTTAATGCCAGTATTAAAAGGTTGAGGCATTCTTACACAAAAACAAACACATCGCACAAACTTTCCATTTGCATTTGAAATTGAACTCAAGCTGTTTACTATCTCAGACAGGTGCTTCATATCCCTCACTCCGGTAACTGATGCTGGATCTGTCCTTGCTGTTTTAAAAAGTAAGAATAAGGCATTAGCATTACCGCATCCAGCTAGCCAGGCCTTTCTAGTGTACCATCTCCGACAGAAGCCTCGCGCACTGCTTCCCTTTATCGCTAGCCTATGCTGTCTAACCCCTTATTTACACTGCACACGTCTGCGGCGCATTACAGCTCACACAAGGTTTTATTCCGTCCTCCACGCAGTGCCAACTCACACCAGGAGGATTTCAGAAGCGAAGAGACTGGATGCGTGAGACCACGTGATTTGCCTGTCCGACGTTGTTTTTCTTGATTTTTGAGTTTCTACCCTTACATTCTATGGTTTCTACCAAGGATATACTGGTGTACAATACAACTGGGAGTTTGCACAGGGTGTTTATTTTGAAATTGACAGGATTTTTGACGCGGCGTCCTCAAAATTAGACTAGGCGCCTATCTTTTAGCTGAAACCCATTCATTACAATGGCATGCGCCGCGAATAGACGTTTTTTTGCAGCGTCGATCAAAGCGCAAGTGCAGCGGTGCGCATCATTAGCGTGCTCGTGCGCACGCGGCGGTCGAAGTTCAAAATAATTCAATTTTTGCGCTATAGCCAATAGAAACTGGGCATCCAAACAAGCACGCAAATCAAAATGGATGAAAAGCTAGTACTGTGTGTGTCGGAATTTTCTGAGCTGAGCAATTAAAACAGCAAAACTCATTAGCAGGAATAGTGCTATCGCTCGCTTCTTAGCATGGGACAGATACATAGTTTGCTGTTGACCAAAAGGAGGAACAACAATCAAAATAACTAACGTTAGACGTATAACTCCCACAAAAAGATTTGAAACACATGCTGAAGTGTAGTATTCACTGTAATAGTGTAGCATATGCAGTATGTAGTGTAGTATGCACTGTAATAATGTAATGTGTAGTGTAGTATTGTAATAGTGTTGTATGTAGTGTAATATTGTAGTATGGTCTGTATGTAGTGTAGTATGCACTGTAGTAGTGTAGTAAGTGTTGTATGTAGTGTAGTATGCACTGCAAAGGTGTCACTGTAATAGGGAAGTATGTAGTGTAGTATGCATTGTAATAGTGTAGTTTGTAGTGCACTGTAATAGTGTAGTATGTGTTGTATGTAGTGTAGTATGCACTGTAATAATGTAGTATGTAGTGTAGTAGTTCACTGCAAAGGTGTCAATAACAGGGTATTATGTAGTTTAGTATGCACTGTAATAGTGTAGTAAGTGTTGTATGTAGTGTAGTATGCACTGCAAAGGTGTCACTGTTATAAGATAGTATGTAGTGTAGTATGCACTGTAATAGTGTAGTATGTGTTGTATGTAGTGTAGTATGCACTGCAAAGGTGTCACTGTAATAGGATAGTATGTAGTGTAGTATGTACTGTAATAGTGTTATATGTAGTGTAATATGCACTGTAATAGTGTAGTATGTAGTGTAGTATGCACTGTAATAGTGTAGTATGTGTTGTATGTAGTGTAGTATGTACTGTAATAGTATAGTATATAGTGTAGTATGCTCTGTAATAGTGTAGTATGCATTGTAATGTGTAGTATGTGTTGTGTGTAGTGTAGTATGTAGTGTGGTATGCACTGTAATAGTGTAGTATGTAGTGTAGTATGCACTGTAATAGTGTAGTATGTGTTGTATGTAGTGTAGTATGTACTGTAATAGTATAGTATATAGTGTAGTATGCTCTGTAATAGTGTAGTATGCATTGTAATGTGTAGTATGTGTTGTGTGTAGTGTAGTATGTAGTGTGGTATGCACTGTAATAGTGTAGTATGTAGTGTAGTATGCACTGTAATAGTGTAGTATGTGTTGTATGTAGTGTAGTATGTGCTGTAATAGTATAGTATGTAGTGTAGTATGCTCTGTAATAGTGTAGTATGCATTGTAATGTGTAGTATGTGTTGTGTGTAGTGTAGTATGTAGTGTGGTATGCACTGTAATAGTGTAGTATGTAGTGTAGTATGCACTGTAATAGTGTAGTATGTGTTGTATGTAGTGTAGTATGTGCTGTAATAGTATAGTATGTAGTGTAGTATGCTCTGTAATAGTGTAGTATGCATTGTAATGTGTAGTATGTGTTGTGTGTAGTGTAGTATGTAGTGTGGTATGCACTGTAATAGTGTAGTATGCACTGTAATAGTGTAGTATGCATTGTAATGTGTAGTATGTGTTGTGTGTAGTGTAGTATGTAGTGTGGTATGCACTGTAATGGTGTAGTATGTATTGTAATAGCTTTTACCCATATCTGAGTATTGAATATGTCTCCTCTCAGTCTTTCATTAATGTGAATACTATATTCCCAAGCCTTTTAATATACTAATATAGATTTAATATAGACTGGTTTGATTGATCCAATACAGCAGTTAAAAAAATAAGCATTTCTTAGGAGAATGTAAAGCACAAGAAAATGTAAAAATAAACGCTAGGCTGGGTGCTGAGAAGATAAAGCATTTATTTATTAATTTCAAAAGCAGTTTATTAAGATATATTGCTTGTCTAAAGATGAAGCTGGTTATCATATCATCTTACTATAAATATATCAGTATTTAATTTTTTTCATATATAAGCAGTACAGAGAAATAAAAATCATTGCAACCCTTTATCAACCGAGCTGTCAAAATCTTTATCATGACCTTTGTTATATTGTCAGTACATTAGTGTTATCTGGCAAAGTTATGAAATCACATGTAATTTAATAAAATAAGCATAAACTATGCATTTAGATCTGTACACTTGCATTTAATAAACACATTTCTCTGAAAAAATAAAGCTTTATGTTAATAAGTATGGGTTTTACCAACAGGCTTTTTATATGTCCAATATTATAAATGCATTATAAATATTTTACATTGTCTAATTTTCATTTAGATGCATAAAGTGCGTATTCAATTTGTTTGGCGTTAACTGGTTTGTACTTAACTATTATTTTGTAAGGTGAAATCTGCCTGGTTTGAACAATCAATTTCTTATTGTATATAATTAGTATCAGAAATTGGATTATCTAAGCATTCTAAGGAAATTCTTTGGAGTATTTTTGAGTAAAATGGAATATAAACTTGGTTGTCACAATAAATATATATATGTAAGAGAAATAAGCTTCAGATAAAGACATGATTGACTACACCTAAAAAGTATACATACATACATACACTCTGAGAGAAGTTTGTAAAAAAAACTAGGGCCCTTTCTGTATTGAGTTTTCTCCTGTGTTTTGAAATATGTAGTGTAGTATGTTGTCTAGTATGCACTGTAATAGTGTAGTACTGTATGCAGTGTAATATCCACTGTAATGGTGCAGTATGTGTTTATGTAGAGCTGTAATAGTGTAGTATGCAGTTTAGTATGCACTTTAATAGTGTAGTATGCAGTGTAGTATGGACTGTGTAGTAGCAGTGTAATATGCACTGTAATAGTGTACAATGCAGTGTAGTATGCACTTTGTAGTATGCAGTGTAGTATGGACTGTGATAGTGTAGTATGTTGTGTAGCATGCACTGTAATAGTGTAGTATGTGTTGTATGTAGTGTAGTATGCACTGTAATGTTGTAGTATGTGTTGTATCTAGTGTAGAATGCACTGTAATGGTGTAGTATGTGTTGTATCTAGTGTAGGGTTGAAGGAAATTTCCTTAAACTTAATGGAAAAGGTTAAGTTTAACATTCTCCATTTTTTGTACTGAGTTTGTTGTTGAATTTTAATGCCAAAAAAGAGCAAGAATTAATAACAGATACACAATTCAGTAACAATCTGTATGTAAGAATAAGCAAACCTCACATTTGTTGCTTCAGTGTTAATATATATTCCTTGGTGGATGATTTCAGTGAACTAAAGAATCCAACAACAGGCACGCACGTTCCCACTTGACAGAACTCTCTATGGATGCCCACGGTAAAGCTTATTTGGCATCTATTCACATATATACACATGTGCACATTCTGCTTTTCACACAGATCTTGTACACACACACACACACACACACACACACACACACACACACACACACACACACACACACACACACACACACACACACACACACATCACAAATAATGTAAAAGGGACGGTAAAAGAAGTACAAACAGCTTTAAAACAAACATAGACTTTCTACGCTTTCTTGGATTGCCTGTAAATTTGACTTTGTTGCACTCAAGTGAAGACTTTCAGTATCCAGAAGAGCAGCAGAGAGGCGATCAGCAGCACGGGAGAGTGAGGACCCCTGGTGGCTGAGCTGGGCATGTTCACATCACCGGTCAGTTTGAGGCACGAGGCGGTCGAAGTGGCATTGCAGCACTCCAAGTAGCAGGTAGTAACGGAGGTTGAACAAACCGGCATCTTTCTGCAATCCTCACTGCAGCCTGCTTGCCAGCTCTCTACGCTGCCAGCTGTTGTCTTTTTTAGCTAAAAAAACGAGACAATGATTATGTTTTGATTTAACATAAGCATTTAGCATCAGAGCGGATCCTTTAACTGAATATCACATGGTTTAAAGTCAACATGAAATGAAAATTTACCCTATTAACTGTCTTAAAGGGGACCTATTATGCCTTTTACAGAGCCTTGATGTTGTTTTTGGGCTCTACTAGAACAGGTTTTCATGATTGAATGTTGATTATTTTCCCCATATTCTCCATTGTTGCTGCTCCTCTCTTCCCAGTCTGTCAGTAACGCTCTGTTTAGCTCCTGTCTCTATGAAGCCCCTCCTTCTGAAAAGCACAATGTGCTCTGATTGGCCGGCTGGATCAGTGTGTTTGAATTGGTTGAGCGCTTCATGTTTTGTGAAATGCCCCGTCCCTTACCATAACCGCCAGTTTCAACACACTACTAACTAACTCAACCAGGCTCCGCCCCTTTATTCTGCATATCAATTATTTAAATGAGGAATATTATGACGTGTTCGTTCACAGAAGAAACTCAAGACTACAATGGAGGCGTTTTTAGGGAGTTCAGAAACACTGACACTGATATAGAGAAGAACTGGAGCTTTTTCATGCTCAAACAGCAACATTACAGACTAAAGACCAATGAACTTGGAGAAAAGCATAATAGGTGCTCTTTAAAACATGCTTAACACCTTAATGACATTCACCACACAACGTTTCAGAATATGGTGGCAATGTCATCCCGGGCCAGCCCCCACTTATTTTATCAATCTCCACATACGGACATGCACAGCTTTAATTTTCATCTGCAGCTTTAAATGTTCAAGCTCTTTAATGTCAGGTGGATTCTGATTGGCTGAAAATGGCTTTAATCGTTCATCAGCTGGAAAAAGTGATCACAACAATTTTGTTACCGTATGTCATTATGTCATTAATTAAGTGGAATTCCCTACACTGAAAAATGTATTCTTTGGACTAAAAAACAGCCAAATTTACAGCCAAACTTATTAGTGATTCTCAAATTATATTTATGATTATACCAGGGTTATTACCATTAACTAAAACTTTTAAAAACATTGGTGTTAATTGAAATACATAACATATAAATATCAGTTTAAACATTTTTAAATGAATTTTAGTAAAACATAACAAAAATTTTAAATTCTGTCGCTGCCACAAGCTCGCCAGATCCCTCAACTCCTCTTCTCCGGTCACAATCACTGGACTTCTAATCATGCTCACCTGTCACCGTTTACCCTATCAAGAACTATACTTAATGGTGCTCTAAGTGATGTTGGGTGACGTCACTTCTTGTTGACGTGCGAAGTATTGTAAAACAAAACGGAGGCTAGCTAGACCCTCCCTCCTCCTCATCCGCACACAAACCCCTCCCCCAAATCCTTCTTGTCGGTTATTGACTGGAACAGTTTGTTATGTTTCGTGGTGCGGTTTAGCCCAGTTTGTTTTTGTTGCCGTTTTTGGAGCCTGGGGTGTCTGCAGAGACCGCGTTTTTTTTTTTTTTTTTTACAGTGTGTTCAGGGGACAGGCAGCTAGCGGATAGTGAGGAGATGTTTGCTGTATGTGACAAAAACTGTTTTGGCCTAAAAAACGCGTGACATCGTTTAGAGCATCTTTAAACACCACTTCCCCACAATCAGTTGTCTGCTTTCGTTTGTAACTAGCGAGAAGAGGACTTACCTGTTTGACTTACCTGTTGTTGCCGATTCTCCTTGAACCTCTTCGTCTGCCTGTCATTCTACCCTTCAGTTCCGCACAGTGGTAGCTACGAGTGGCTAGAACGAAGTTCTCCTCATTACTGCTTAACACCAGGGATTGGAACCATCTTTGCAGTTCCAGCTCGCTGTGTACGATGACTCAACGAGAGAAAGCCTCCTTCAATACTCTATTTTAAGATCAGGAGGTATGCCCTGCAATCCCACTGCCAAGCCACACAAACTGCCCTCCAGGACCAGTAGACAAACCTACAGTATACAAGTAGACTTGTTTCATCTCTCACCAATTCACCACATCCTAAATCACTTGTCTATACTGTGGAGCTATACATGCTATACATGCAACCTACTTGTCCAGCAGTGAGTGTTATCCAATCGGTACAAATTATCACTGTCCCACTTAATTCCACCTTAACAGTGCTCACCTTTCCATTACAGTCAAGGCCCTTGACTCTGGTTCCGTAGGAAACTTAATCTCTGTGAACAACTCCTCTGTCAACTCAACGTCCAGAAATCCCCTGCCCCTTGCTCGAGGCATCATCACTCATCATACCCCTACCCTCACTCTCCACATCGGATGTACTCATGTAGAGGAGATCTTGCTGCTGGTTCTGGAGGGCTCAACTGGAACGCACTTGGCTTAAGATTAACTTTCCTCAAATATCTTGTACCACTGGTAAGGTTCTGGCCTGGAGTAAGACTGCTTCCCAAAAAGTCCCTAAAACCTGCGTGGGTGCACACCGTACCTCTCAATGCCACCACGGTGGAGAGCCCTTAAAGTGAGAGTAAGATGGTCATTCCAGCCGAGTACCAGGCGTTCCAGGATGCTAAACTAGCACGTCATCAATCATGGGCCTGATCTTCGATTGCCAGCTGGATGCATCATTGCCCAAAGGTAGAATCTATCCGCTTTCCATCCCGGAACAGAATCCATGGAGGAGTATATAGAAGAGGTTCTTTGCCAGGGCTACAACTACCCTTTTACCTCCCCTGCCACTCCCAGAGGCTTGAGGCCATGTATTGATTATTGAGGCCTCAACCAACATAATATCAAGTACTAATACCGTCTTCCCTTGTTCCTGCAGCCCTCGAGAATCTTTGAGGGTCCACGAATTTTAACAAGCTGGACTTGTGTTGCACGTACAACCTCATCCGGATAATAAAACCCACCGGGTACTACAAGTAATTCCGTATAGGGTAATGCCGTACAGGCTAACCAAATCACCCTCTGTATTCCAGGGATTTGTGAATGAGGTGTATTGGGAGTACCTCCATCGCTTCCTGATGATCTACATCAATGACATCATGATCAACTCCCGGAACGAGACTGACCATCATCTCCACGTTAAGCAGGTCCTCCAAAAGCTTTGGGAAAACATCCTTTACCTTATCCTTATCCTTCATCGACCTTCTATTCAGTTCCTCTGATACATTATCGATGCAGACGGAGTGTAGATGGACCAGGGGAGGTTAGAAACTGGCCCATTCCCTCCACAGTAAAATAAATGAAAGCTTTAGCGTAAGTTCTACCGGGAAGACTTAATTGTTACGTCACTTATTACCGTCTCATCTATCCAATCGTATTCTAATATTTGTTGTATAAAAGATCGGCACTTACACATGTCTGAGTTTGCAGATGCTGACGCCTACATTCACCTCCATCCTCCCCACCACCAACAGGATGGTCCCTTCCCCTCCATCCTCCCCAACACCACCAGGATGGTCCCATCCCATACTTCCCAGGGGGTCGGCTGCGCCCCTAACTTCGTCTTCAGGCAGGAAATGCAAATTCCGTACCCTCGGATTGCGAGCTACGGGCGGGGCCTACGCTAAAGAACTTTATATCATAATACTTGCTTGCTGGGCTGTTAATAAATGCATAATTGTTACGTTATTTTGCCTCCCGAGTTTTTCTGAACTACAATGCTTCCTCAGATTTACCAACTTCTATGGAAGCGTCATCTCCCAACTTCAGCCAAATTGACTCTCCATTAACCTCTAACTCTGCAATAAGCCAAAGCCTCTGTTCAGGACAGCAGCAGCCACAACCACCTTCCAACGGCATTCACCACCACACTCACGCTCGTCCACCCTGATCCAGAACATCCTTTTATCGTAGAAGTTGCGCATCAACCTCTGGAGTAGGTGTGGTGTTGTCTTCTTCTCCAAAATTATGACATTGATAACTGGGACCTATTGGCCAACAAACTAGCCTTAGATGAGTGGCCCCATGGGTTGGAGGGAGCGAAGTACCCCATTTGAGGTAATTACTGCAACCTGGAGTACAAATGTGAAGCGCAACATCTGAATCCTTGTCAGGATTGGCCATTATTCTTCACCGGATTCAACTTTACAGTATCCTAACGACCTGGACCGAATATTGTGAAGGCAGACGCTCTCTCGTTTGCATTCTCCAGACTCTCTGATGGTCCCTCCTGAGAACATCCTCCCTCCTCCCATAATCAACATCAGCCTTATCCAATGGTCTCTTGAGGAACAAATCACCAAGGACACTCAGGCTGAACTTGCTCCGCTGTGAGTTCCTGAGGGAAAACTCTATGTGTCATCCTCTCTCCGTCTTTCCCTCGTGGACTCAGTTCACTCCTCCTTGGGCTTTGGTCACTCAGGCATTCAGCAAACCTTTTCACTCCTCGGCAATCTCTTCCGGGGGCCAATTATGTTCCAGGAAGTTCATCGGTTGGTACAAGGATGTCCCATTTGTGCCATCTCTAAATCTCCCAGATACCTGCTGGAAGGAAAGCTTCTAAACCTGGGAGAAGATTTCATCCCCATCTGTCCGGGTCCTTCACATGCATTCTAATGGTAGTAGATCTATTCTCAAAGACATGCAACCTTGTCCCAATAAGGGTACTGCCCACCGCATTTGGGACAGCCAAGGCCCTTTTCCACCAAATCTTAAGAAACTACGGACTACCTGAAGATATAATTTCTGATCGAGGTCCCCAGTTTATCTCAAGATTGTGGAAGTCGTTCTTCAAACTTCTAGGTGTGTCAGTGAGTTTAACATGGTCACCTGGTCAGGTCTGGTTCCAGCTGTTGACCACTGGTTTAAAAAGAGGGTCTGGGACTCAGCTCACTTCCATCTGCAATGGGCAGTCCGACAGCATAAGAACCAGGCCGACACCAGAAGATCCAAGACACCTGCATACCAACCTGAGCAACAGGTCTGGATTTCCATCAGGGACGTCCGCCTTCGGCTGCCTTGTTACGTTCCTGTTTGCTCTTTCCTGTGGCGATCTTCAATAATGTGTCATGCTCATGATGTGTTGATCCTCCGTGTCTGTGCCTCATCCTGTGCAACAGCCGTGGCAATAAGTTGAAGTTAAAGCACTAAAATTATTAACTGGAAATAAATAAAAACTGAAGAAAAAATGACACTTAAATAGCAATAATTAAAATAAAAATGATACAATGAAAGAGCATATAATAACTTTACTCATGTTTAAATACAATTAAATTATTTAAATTTACATTTAAAACTACTTCAATATATTAATAAAGCAAAAAAAGTTCTACTTTAAATTTTGATTCAACATTAATGAAAAATATAATTTTTCCCAAGGACAGAAACATTTACAGAAAGAAAAAAGATTATTATTCATAAAGACCATATAATTAATCAATATATTTTTCAAAAGAATACTTAATGTAGGTAAATAATAATTTATTTTACAACTTAATTTCAACATAAACAAAAGCTCAATTAGCTATAGGCCCCTATCTTGCACCCATCGCAATGGACTTTGTACACCAACGCATGTATCGTTCCTATTTTGCACCCGACGCACAGCGGACTTTTCCCTCCACAAACGCACATCGGTAAATTAGGGAATGAACTTGCGCTCCCGGGGCGGTTCAGGGAAAAGAGGAGGCGTGACCCGGCGCAAACGTTCCCTGGTGCTATTTTGCAGTTTCAGAAAACAATTCCGCCACAGACCAGGAGAAACCTCATCTAAAGTCAGTGGCGCGTTATTCAGATGCTATTTTAAGGGCACATGCTTGGCCATAATGTAGCGTGTGCACAAGGCACGTTTGCTTCTGTCCTCTACACAAACGCAGTAGTTCCCATTGTTGCAAACCATACAGAATTACAAGGAAAAATATTACCGCATGAGGGAAATCATTGTGGTGTCCATGAAGATGTGAAAAAATAGGCATAAATCTACCCTACACATTTACCCAAATTATTCAGGCTAATTGTTGTAGTGACGGATCAAACCTGTTTGACCAATAGTGGCAAGAAACATAGGAGATCCCGTGATCCGCCCACAAAGTTACTTGCATTCTGCGTTTGATACTTGCGTTTCAGATCGTTAAAATAGGGCCCATTATGTGAAAGTAAAATTTTCACTTAATATATAAAAAAAAATTATAATCAATTTTCTATGTGGAGTGTTATTTTCTTTTAGTCAAAATAAACAAAACAGTTTTAAACCATGATTTTAGAATAGACCAATATATAAATGCACTGAATGCACCAAAATGACATGGTTGTTTCACTTTTTTTCAGTTTATTCTCAATGATTATTAAAACTTTATAGTTATACTTATCGTCCATTAGCTCTAATAGACAGAAGGGTGGGGAAACATTTAATCTAATCTAATGAAAAGATAAAGATGATTAAAGTGTCTAAGCCTAACTAAGAAATTTATTAAACATTAAATTATGAAATAAATATGAAGTATGATTTTTTTTTACCATGCAGTAATCCTGACCAACGGGACACAGCATGCTGGTACTGATGGGTTTGTAACACGCTGCCCCATCACACTTGATACTATGACACTTCTTGCCCTTTTGGAAATAAAGAAATCAAGCAAAAGTCAGAAACTGGCAGAAAATGTTTATTTGTGCCCTACAGTGACAAATGGCTGTGTTCTTACATTGTTTGCTTGGGTGGATGGAGCCGTGGCCTTTGTGGTTGTTGTAGTGGTCGTGGATGTCGTTGCAGCTACTGAAGGTATGTAATAAAACAGTCAATATTCAAATGCGACCATATATCTGAGATAATAAGACAGAGTTTGAGGTTACCTGTCGTACTGAGTGAACTGGTCAAGTCAAGCAGAGTGTCGTTGAGGCAACTGGTTGTGTGGCAACATTTCAAAGAGCAATTACCGAGAGTCGAGTTCCCGCAGGGCACACCACATGAGGCACTGCACTTGACAGAGTAACTTGTGTTCTGTGTCATTATCTGAAGCGCAACAGAGCAAGGTGTAACTCTTTAAATCATTTCAAGTTCATGAGCACATGATTCGCATTATTATTTAATTTCCACTGGGGCTTCGCATCTGAAATTGCCGCACGGTGGACTGACCTCACAGAAATCAGAGCTGGATGGGCAGGGCTTCATCGTCGCATTCATGAACTGGACGTAACAATCTGTAGTGCAATCAAACACTGGACAGGACATCTTTTAGGGAGGAACAAAGTTACAATTCAAGTTTTACATTTTAAGCATTTAAGCTGCTATTGAGCTGGGATTCGGGTAAGGCTAGGACAGGTTAGGTGCTATATGGGTAAGTTTAAGGGTGGGTAAAGGGTAAGGGGATGGTCAACAGTGTAATTGTAGATGTAATTACAGGCAGGTATTTAAAAAAAAGTACAATATTAAAACGTGTTTCACAATAACTGCAGTGTATCAAACGATTAATTCAAATGTTAATATGCATTAGTTAAATATGCTTAAAGTGCCCCTATTATGTTTTTTTGGATATTCCCTTTCATGTAGTGTGTAATAGAGCAGCTGTTTGTGAATGTAAAAGCTCTGCAAAGAGTTTTTGTCTCCCAAAAGAAAGAAGTGATTCTGAACTAAAGTGAGTCGTCAGTAATTCTAGTCTCTCTTCTGCTGAACCCACGCAGGTTTGTAACTAATTTGCATAATTCCATATATATAGTCTTGATTGGCTGAAAAGCGCTGAAAATTGGCCGAAAATGTCGAGAAGACACTGTTTTCTGCTGCCAAAGCAAATCCACTTTGATGAGATTGATACGGTAAAACCTACACCATCGTTACTGTTCGTATCACTGTGTATCAAGAGCTGAGATTCAGATATGATAATGAGCGTTTGGTTTCTGACCAATCACAGCAGACTGACCGGTCTGACCAATCAGAGCAGAGCAGCTCTCAGAGAGGCGGGGTTTAGAGAGACTGAATCTTTATCGGACCTTTTCAGACACCGTGAGAAAAGTGCTGATACTTCAGTGGATATTATGAGAAAATTAAAGTGTTTTTTTTTTTTTACCTTGGATGCATGTAATACTGTTGTAGGAGACTCAAAAACAAAATTAGGAGCCTTTTAAATAGCATAATATGGGCACTTTAATATAAAGTGTATCTTAAGCATTCCATGTCCAGCACTCACCGCAGATGATGATGAATTATCTGAAAATATATAAAACAAGTTCAACATTTTAACCATACATGAAAGACAATGTGAATATGACAGAAAGAAAGAATACCTGTGTTCATATTAGTACTGCCCATTGTGGAGACAGTGTTACTGACAGAAGTGCTCTGTGTGTTACTGTGTGAAGAGCCTGATGTGACCATAGTTGACATCTGGCCTGTTGAAGTGGAGGAGCTCGAGCTCTCGGGAGGCAATGAAGGAGTTACAGATTCTGATGTTGCGCTTGCTGTCGGTACAGTTGTGGAAGAGTCTTGTACAGTTGTGGAAGAGTCTTGTACAGTTGTGGAAGAGTCTTGTACAGTTGTGGAAGAGTCTTGTACAGTTGTGGTGTCTGGCCACACTTTAGAGAGCAGACTCATTTGCAGTAATAGAAAAAACAGAAAGCCTGTTGGACCAACAGATGAAGGACAGAAAATATCTGTGACAACTATTGAGCATTTACTGGATTTGCATGTGGTTACTGTAAATGTAACTTGTCCAGCCGAGAAATGCATGGAAAAACATGCACGATAGAAGCACGGAGGAACGAATTTCCAATAAAATTATTAAAGCGGGGTTCCCTTTCAAGGGAACTCGAGATGCGTTGAGACGCGGTGGGAACGCTCTGCGTGATTGCGTCGTGAAGCACGTCTATAATCAGTCCAATGGAAGAACGAGACGTCACCGGCGGTGACGTCATAGACCAGGAAGCTATAAAGCACACCAGAAATCAGACCGCGACAGCTTCTGTTGCCTTCAGCAAGCGCTCTCTGTATACTGTCCTTGTCTATTTATTGTTGTCTGTCACAAGCACATTATCTATCTATATATATATATATATATTATGGCGAAACAAGAATTCAAGCGTTGTGTTGTCACTTGCCCTCGTTTCATCACGGGTGGGGACACACATCAGCTTTGTGTTGCTTGTTTGGGAGTGGAGCATGCCCAGTCAGTTCTCGAGGGAGCTGACTGTGAGCATTGCGAGAAGCTGTCCGTGAGGACGCTCCGCTCTCGCCGGGCGTTCTTTGAGGAGGACGGTTCGGTTCGCGCTCCCCGGGGTGCGGGTCCCGCTGCTGCCGAGGCACAGCGAAGGCTTTCATCTTGGGGTTCGCATATGGATCTAGTAGCGGGGCTTGAGACGGGCCCAGCCCTTTCTCAACCCTTACCTGCTGGATCCGGTGCCTCTGCCCAGGAAGGAGCCCGCGCTGCGGCTTCTCCTTCCCAGGTTGGGGCACCATTGTCGCGGCTATCCAGTTCTGAGGATCTGGATGTCGTCAGTGTTGATATGAGTTTTCGCCAGCTCATGCCTCCGATAATGATGAGGAGCTTATGGAGGTTTTATCTCGTGCTGTAGCTAGATTAAATATTGAATGGCCAGCCGATGATTCTTTGAGTGTTACTAGAAAAAGTTTATTAGATGAAAGATTTTTACCATCTAAAACACCCGTCTTTTCCCGATCTCCACAATGAGGTTTCGAGATCGTGGAATAAACCGGCGTCATTCAGAGTATTTAACCCACAAACTTCCTGTTACAGTAATGTTTTGGGTGCATCTGATTATGGTTATGTTAAGGTGCCTCGGGCTAAAGAGACGCTCGCGAGCTATCTCTCTCCCGAGTCATCGTCATCATTAAAAACCCCGACGTTACCCACCAAGCCATTAAAATCTACATCTTCGCTGGTGGGTAAAGCTTATTCGGCAGCAGGTCAGGCTGCGTCATGTCTGCACACTATGTCTATACTGCAGGCATACCAGGCTGATCTCCTGAAGGATATCGATGAACGTGAGGAAGTCAGCGCTGACGCAATTCGAGAATTGCGTCGCGCAACAGACCTGTCTCTCCGGGCCACCAAGGAGACGGCCAAATCAGTGGGCCGTTCTATGGCAGCCCTGGTGGCCACGGAGCGGCATCTTTGGTTAAATCTGTCTGATATAAAGGATAAAGATAGGTCTGTTCTTCTGGACGCGCCACTGTCACCTTCAAGTTTGTTCGGCGACGCTATCAACTGTGTCGTCGATAGGTTTCAAGAAACGAAAAAACAATCGGCTGCGTTCCAGAGGTTTCTTCCTCGACGTTTCAATATCCCCGAGACTGCTGGGCGAAAAATGATTATTAAATCCGAGCAGTCTCATCCGAGTACAAGCTCCTCACAGCACAGAGTGCATCAAAAACAGAGCGTCGCCACTCGGGCTCCTCCACAATCTGGGGAATCTGGGTGGCAGTCGCAGTCCAGGCCAGCTAGGGGTAGGCAAGATCTGAGGACTGTCATCTCTAAGAAGGCTTGGGCTAAGAAGAAGTCCTGACGCCCAAGGCGTCAGGCTTCTGAGGGTGGTCCCCTCCGAGGAGGGACGATTTCGAGAAATCGTTCATCCTCGGCACCCTCTGGGGGGCGATTCTCTGAGGAGAGTCGCAGCGCTGCCACATCGGTTGTTCCCTGCCGGTTCGCCGCTTCAGGGCACCGAGGTGTCAGCGTCCCCATACGACTCTCCGAGGAGGATCGTAGAACGGTCAGTTCGGTTGTTCCCTGCCGGTTCGCCGCTTCAGGGCACCGAAATGTCCGTACAACCGAATCCCGAGGCCAGTCTCGAGAGACTGGTCCCCTTAGTAGAATTTCTGGCAGCGTGGAAACTACTGCCAAATATTTCTCAGTGGGTCCTGCATATAATAGAAAAGGGTTACAGAATTCAGTTCGGTTCTCGTCCGCCCAGATTTCAAGGGGTCCTTCCCACAGTGGTGGACCCAAGGCAGGCTCGGGTCATGGAACTAGAAGTACTGACGCTTCTGCAAAAAGGGGCTATAGAAAGGGTTTCTCCTCCCAGCAGAGAGTCAGGGTTTTACAGCCGTTACTTCATCGTTCCCAAGAAGGATGGGGGGTTGCGTCCTATTCTAGATCTGCGTCAGTTAAACAGCAGAGTTCAGAAACTCAAGTTCAAGATGCTTACACTCAAACAGATTGTATCACAGATTCAGTCCGAGGACTGGTTTGTCACAATAGACTTGAAGGACGCTTACTTTCATGTATCCATTCATCCTCATCACAGGAAGTTCCTGAGGTTTGCTTTCGGGGGCGAAGCATACCAATATCGGGTCCTTCCATTCGGCCTAGGTTTATCACCCCGCACCTTTACGAAATGCGTGGATGCAGCGCTGGCTCCTCTGAGACTCCAGGGCATTCGCGTATTAAACTATATCGACGACTGGTTGATCCTGGCTCGTTCCGAGCAGTTGGCAGTTCGGCATCGAGATGTCGTTCTGTCTCACTTAAAAAGGTTGGGGTTGCGGCTAAACACCAAGAAGAGTGTGCTCCTCCCAGCCCAGAGGACCACTTTTTTAGGGGTGATGTGGGATTCGACAACTATGCAAGCACGATTGTCTCCAGCTCGTATTTCTGCGATTCTCACAGCCGTAAATATGGTAAAACTAGGCCAGTCACTCACTGTGAAACAGTTCCAGAGACTGGTGGGTCTCATGGCAGCTGCGTCCAAGGTAGTTACTTTTGGCCTTCTGCACATGAGACCCCTGCAGTGGTGGCTCAGGACCAAGGGGTTTTCTCCGAGGGGAAATCCGTTTCGCACGATCAAGGTCACGCGGCTATGCCTACGTGCCTTGGTCATGTGGAAGAAACCTTGGTTCCTCGCCCAAGGCCCAGTATTGGGGGCTTCTTGTCGACGCGTAACGCTATCGACGGATGCTTCCCTCACAGGCTGGGGGGCGGTCATGAGTGGCCGCTCGGCGACAGGTGTCTGGCAGGACCATCAGCTTTCGTGGCATATAAACCGACTAGAGATGATGGCGGTATTTCAGGCTCTCAAATACTTCCTGCCAGACCTGAGAGGCCATCATGTGCTCGTCCGCACAGACAACACATCGGTGGTCTCTTACATCAACCATCAGGGGGGTCTGAGGTCCCTATTATTATGCAAACTGGCTCATCAGATCCTCCTATGGGCCCAGGGAAAATTACTGTCACTCAGGGCAGTTTATATTCCAGGGTATTTGAATGTGGGAGCAGATATCCTGTCAAGACAGGGGCTGAGGCCCGGGGAGTGGAGACTTCACCCCGAGGTGGTGGAGCTCCTATGGGAGAACTATGGTCAAGCTCAGATAGATCTTTTCGCATCTTACGATACAACCCATTGTCCGCTTTGGTTCTCCCTCACATATCCAGCTCCTCTCGGACTGGACGCTATGGTACAGGAGTGGCCGAGGCTGCACCTGTACGCATTCCCCCCGATATCATTGCTTCCGGGAGTTCTGGAGAGGGTTTGCCGGGAGGGGGCTCATATATTATTAGTAGCCCCGCACTGGCCGACCCGAGTGTGGTTCTCGGACCTAGTGTCCCTTCTGCAAGGCTCTCCCATGGAGATTCCTGTCAGGGGGGACTTGTTATCTCAAGCAGGGGGCACGATATTTCACCCTCGCCCGGAGTGGGGGCAAGTCGATCAGGGCATGCAGGAAGTATGGCAGGAGAACGCAGCGTCTCGTTCCCTCTCAGGGAACCAGGGTTACATACGTAACCTGAGACGTTTTTTTTGCGTTGTTTTTTTTTTTTGTGTAAGATTTACACAGAAATTCCCTGCTTCATAAAGAATGTGATTAGTACTGATTTCCATTGGCATGTTAAATAAAACCATTTATTAACCACAAATCAAATCACATAAAATATATATTTACATACAATAACATGATGAAATGGTACAATAACAAACCTGTTTTCGAAGACCTCACATTCTTGATCTTGATTTCTCCCAACGCCATCTGAAGGCATGAAAAGATGTTTGTATTTTGATGATTCAATCAAATTCATTTGACATGTTTAATGAGTCCAGCAACCAAGAAAAATCATGACGAGTATCACTATCAGAAAATTCCCTTTGCCTGTAAATAATTCACTGACGGTGGTTTGCATGCATGACGTTGGAGATTTATTTCACCGAGAGCTATGCAAACGTGGCCTGTGATAATTGTCGGTGTGGAACATGCTTAAGCTCCCATGACCTCGGCACACGATGTTCTGCTTTGATCTGCAATGGACCGTGTCAATTTCTTTTTATACAGTCAAACCAAAAATGATTCAGACACCAGATATAATTTTTTATATTGTTTTACTGGTGTGTGCAGGACACTATAGTTCATTTATGTAAGTGGGGAGGGCAAAATAAATTAAACTGTGACATTATACCCAAAAATTATTTGGGAATTGGGACCAAAAATGATTCAAACACTTTGAGCTGATCATGTTTTGCTGAAGTGTTTTTTCTTTAATAACTAATAGACCTTTTTACACCACAGACTGAACAACATGAAGCAAAAATCTAACAGCTGACAGATATTCAACATAATTCATGTGTGAGAGTATGGTGAGAGGTATCTTTTCAATGTTACATCACAGGAATCGCAATCCAGGGTTCAGTGTCTCTGCCAAACACACGGGTTCACAGTTACAGATGTTCCCTTGCATCGAGGCCGCTTGCCCTCACACAATTAACAACTTGTTTGTTCTCTGCGAATCCCCCGGGTGTAAGTGCAAAGCACGGCTTGTTACTCCGTTCCCCGTGAGACAGTGACAACCCCTTCAGGAAACTACCCTGGAAACCATCTCTTGTGTGAAAACATCGGTTCCACCAAATTATGACTTTCTCTTTCCATCCCACAGTAGCATATTTTAGATGACTTTGAACATCTGTCTGTATGTCTCCTCTTCTATCTCCTCATCTAGTTGTCTAATAAACCTGGCATTGTATATTTCCAGTATTGTGTGCTCTTTGACGAATTGCTTTTGTTGCTGTTTTGTAAGTTGCTTTGGATAAAAGTGTCGGTAACACTTTATTTTAAAGTGACGTAGTTTCACGTTACTACATGTACTTACTACAGTTACAACAGTAAATGATGCATAATTACAAGCAACTAACCCTAGACTAAATCCTAACCTTAACTCTATAGTAAGTACATGTAGTTAATTAATATTACTCAGTACTTATGTGAGTAAGTACAATGTAACTACGTCACCTTAAAATAAAATGTAACCAGTGTCAGCGAAATGCATAATAAAAAAATTAGATGCACTCAAAAAAATTGGCTATAGGATTTACTAACAATTTTCTTACTAACGAATAATCTTTTATTTACAACTTTGAAATATTTTTTTTTACAGTGTGGCTGAACTATATATATATAATATCCTGTACTTCCCAATGATTTGATATTGTTACTTGTAAAGGCAAGGCAAGTGTATTTATATAGTACACATCATACACAATAGTAATTCAAAGTGCTTTACTTAGAAGGAATTTAAATAATCAAAAGAAATTAAAATAAAAAAGGTGATAAAATATATTAATATATATAGCAGTTTAGAATAAAAAGGAAATAAAATACTGTACAAACAGTATTTTTTTTTTGTAAAACAAGCCTGTTTTGCAAGGATCTCATACTCAGAAAAAAAGGCAAGAAATCTCAGCCTACATTCACAACAGCACTTTATATATCCTTTTCCCCATGTATGTACTATACACTTATTATAGTAATTACAATAACTGGGTAATAACTAGGTACTAACTCTGAACCTAAAATGAACTTTAAATAATATTTCTCAACTTAATCCACACATGTGATATTTATCATCCGTCATATGCAGCATGTTGGGTCTTGATGAATTCTAGACTCATGAAAACACCTGTTTAAAAACATGGCGACCTTCAATACGCAACAGCATCTCCAGCCAGAGCAGATCCAACTAAACCTACAGCTGCATCCAGAACTATATTTACACTTCAGCAACATCTGAACACGTATATAGGGAAATATCACTTACCTTCACTGTACAGTGCGAAAGCACGAATTAGACTGGAGTTGTTAACAGCTGTGGATGAAGTTAAGTGTGCCAATATGATCCTCTACCCCTTCCTCTTTCTCTCTCTCTCTCTCTCTCTCTCTCTCTCTGTTGCTATGTGCTCCTCCAGCCTGATGACATCAGAGGGAAGGTTTCCTAATTAGTGGAAACTGATGGGATTGGTCTGATAACCGATGGGATTGGTCTGATGACCGTATGCTTATACTAGGATGATGTGTCATTACTGAAATGATCCATTCAACTCTCTATAAAATTATTAGTTATGCACAGCTTTGAGTTTAACTTCTGTAAAAACACTGCATCAGATTGATTTTATAGTCTTTTGATAATATTAACTATAATAATTTAACTTATTTAAAAAGTAGTTAATATAATGCATAACCAGTCAAAAGATATATTTGTTTCTCAGGATCTTAAAAACACGCACAGCAAAAAAATGCTTTTCTAAGTATTTTTGTCTTGTTTCCAGTCCAAATATCAAACATTTCTTAAATCAAGACCCATTTACTAAATTAGAAAAATGACATAAGATATTAAGTCTTGTTTTCTGGGGAAATAAATAAAAATTAAGTGAGTTTTTGCTCAAAACAAGCTAAATTATCTTCCAATAGGGTAAAAACAATAATCTTGTTTCTTTTTGAATTAACATCACTTTTCTCAGTCTTCCTCAGATCTGGGTCTTGTGCTGAAGTTATTTCAAACAAGTATCTGGTTCACTCAAGCAAGGGAAACCAATGAAATTATGGAATAAATATATATTTTAAGGTTTAATAAGTAAACCAAATGGATTGTAACCATCATCCGCAAATCTAACAACGAAATATATAAACTTTTTACAATACTACAAAAAAATCAATATCAGTAAATTCCAGCTTCAGCAATTCTACTTACAAATTACCATTCACCAAGAAATTACCATGAATCAAATAAACTTAAATTCATCTCCACCTCCTCTATTGTGTACAATTGCAGTTTCCAGCTCTTTGTTCAGTAGTAACATTAACTCACTGCATACTTGAGTCTGGAGAGCTGTATTTGGGGCAGGCTGAGAGGACTGGAAACTGTGGCATGTCACAAAGATGTAAGACAGACTTTGAAGTTGATTTCAACAGGTGAAATCAAGACTTTCCCCGGACAATTACCTCTTTGTAGTGGCGTGTATCACAAAAATGCACAGCACCAGCTTGAGACACAGAAGGATTGTGGGTGCTCAGATGACAAACATGGATTTCTAGGATTTTCTAGTATTTAAACATCTTTCAGTACAGTTTAGACAATCATTTTTTGAATCCATGCTGTACTGTGTTTTTAAACGGAGGTTGGGAACTGAAATGCAAGTTTAGTTTAGTATCCGTGATCAAAAGTGTCTCTGAATATTGGTAAAATATAGGGATAACGTTGTTGAATCAATGTTATTGTCATGGGCTGGTTGAAGCAGGGAAGGATGCAGGATACTAATTGCAGCAGTGTTTATTTAAACAAACTCAAATACTAACAAACTGGATCAAAAGAAACATGAACAGATCAAGAAAACATGTAGCAACGACGACAGACAAGGAACAGACTGAAGGGCTTAAATACACAGGTCAGATAAGGGAAACGAGACACAGCTGGGACAAATGAACTCAAAGCGACTAATTAACAAGGTGACAGGGATTAAATCAATGAAACATGGGTGCAAACTGGGTTTCACAGACAAACATAACAAACAGTAAACGTGACAGAACCTCTCCCTCCTGCAAGGCGCGGCCTCACGCCGTACTACATCAACAGGGGTTGGTGGGTGGGCGAGGGTGTGGTTTACCCAGAGCAGGCGGCAAGGTGGCCATCTTGACCGGAGTGAGGGCTCAGTGGAGACTGACCAGGCATGATCAGTCTCTGGCTCAGCAGGACTGAAGTGGAGCGCAGGCTCGGCAGGACTGAAGTGGAGCGCAAGCTCGGCAGGGCTGACGTGGAGCGCAGGCTCGGCAGGACTGAAGTGGAGCTCAGGCTCGGCAGGACTGAAGTTGATCTCAGGCTCGGCAGGACTGAAGTGGAGCTCAGGCTCGGCAGGACTGAAGTTGATCTCAGGCTCGGCAGGACTGAAGTGGAGCTCAGGCTTGCCAGGACTGAAGTGGAGCTCAGGCTCGGCAGGACTGACGTGGAGCTCAGGCTCGGCAGGACTGAGGTGGAGCCCAGGCTCGGCAGGACTGAAGTGGATCTCAGGCTCGACAGGACTGAAGTGGAGCTCAGGCTCGGCAGGACTGAGGTGGAGCTCAGGCTCGGCAGGACTGAGGTGGAGCTCAGGCTCGGCAGGACTGAAGTTGATCTCAGGCTCGGCAGGACTGAAGTGGAGCTCAGGCTTGCCAGGACTGAAGTGGAGCTCAGGCTCGGCAGGACTGACGTGGAGCTCAGGCTCGGCAGGACTGAGGTGGACCCCAGGCTCGGCAGGACTGAAGTGGATCTCAGGCTCGGCAGGACTGAGGTGGAGCCCAGGCTCGGCAGGACTGAAGTGGATCTCAGACTCGACAGGACTGAAGTGGATCTCAGGCTCGGCAGGACTGAAGATGAGCTCAGGCTCGGCAGGACTGACGTGAAGCGCAGGCTTGGCAGAACTGACGTGGAGCCCAGGCTCGGCAGGACTGACGTGGAGCTCAGGCTCGGCAGGACTGACGTGGAGGTCAGGATCGGCAGGACTTAAGTGGAGCTCAGGCTCGGCAGGACTGACGTGGAGCTCAGGCTCGGCAGGACTGACGTGGAGCTCAGGCTCGGCAGGACTGAAGTGTAGCTCAGGCTCGGCAGGACTGACATGGAGCTCAGGCTCGGCAGGACTGACGTGCAGCACAGGCTCGGCAGGACTGACGTGGAGCTCATGCTCGGCAGGACTGACGTGGAGCTCAGGCTCGGCAGGACTGACGTGGAGCTCAGGCTCAGCAGGACTGACGTGGAGGACAGACGTGGAGCTCAGGCTCGGAAGGACTGAAGTGGATCTCAGGCTTGGCAGGACTGACGTGGATCTCAGGCTCAGCAGGACTGACGTGGAGTTCAGGCTCGGCAGGGCTGACGTTGAGCTCAGGCTCGGCAGGGCTGACGTGGAGCTAAGGCTCGGCAGGGCTGACGTGGAGCTCAGGCTCGGCAGGGCTGACGTGGAGCTCAGGCTCAGCAGGACTGACGTGAAGAAACTCAGGCTCGGCAGACATGACGTGAAGAAACTCAGGTTTGGCAGACATGACGTGAAGAAACTCAGGCTCGGCAGACATGACGTGAAGAAACTCAGGCTCGGCAGACATGACGTGAAGAAACAGGTTTGGCAGACATGACGTGAAGAAACTCAGGTTTGTTAGATGTGACGTGAAGAAACTGTGAACCGGCTTGGTCTCGGCGGGACGAGACTCTGGACGGGTGGTCTTCTTGGCAAATCGTGCTGACATCAGCGGTGGATGTGCCATGCTGCCTATCAATCTTGCTTGCCCATAGACCGATCTGGTGGCAGGACTGATGGCTGGTAAGCTGGTTTTCTCCTCACTCTCCCCGATGGTAAAGGGGGATTAATTGTGGACAAGCACCCACTCTACATAGTCCTGGAAGCTCCACCAAGGCCCCTCTCCGGGCAGGCGTGCTCTGATCACTGAGTTGAGACCTGCCCAGAAAACACACAGAGATTGGTGAGGTCATAATGGACGAAAGGTTCCGAAAACCTCTGGGCCTCGAGAGACAGATACTCCTGGGAGAGGAGGAGAATCTTTACTGCTGCTAGATCCATATTTTATGGTCTGTCGTTCTGTCACGGGCTGGTTGAAGCAGGGAAGGATGCAGGATACTAATTGCAGCAGTGTTTATTTAAACAAACTCAAATACTAACAAACTGGACCAAAAGAAACATGAACAGATCAACCAAACATGTAGCAACAATGACAGGCAAGGAACAGACTGCCTAAATACACAGATAAGAGAAACGAGACACAGCTGGGACAAATGAACTCAAAACGACTAATAAACAAGACAACAGGTGACAGTGATTAAATCAATGAAACACAGGTGCAAACTGGGTGTCACAGGTAAACATAACAAACACTAATATATATAAGGCCACATTTACACATAGCCGGGTATTTAGAGAAACTAATATTTCTCCCCTCTGTTTTCAATAATAACATTGTGCACACAACATCGTTTTCAAAAAAGTTGTCATTTACATCAACCCACATAAATATGCCGGCGAGCGCCATCATAACTATGCCAAACTGGGCGCAATTCTGAGCATGGCATGGTTGTTGGTGCCAAACGGGCCGGTCTGAGTATTTCACAATCTGCTCAGTTACTGGGATTTTCACGCACAACCATTTCTAGGGTTTACAAAGAATGGTGTGAAAAGGGAAAAACATCCAGTATGCGGCAGTCCTGTGGGCGAAAATGCCTTGTTGATGCTAGAGGTCAGAGGAGAATGGGCCGACTGATTCAAGCTGATAGAAGAGCAACTTTGTCTGAAATAACCACTCGTTACAACCGAGGTATGCAGCAAAGCATTTGTGAAGCCACAACACGCACAACCTTGAGGCGGATGGGCTACAACAGCAGAAGACCCCACCAGGTACCACTCATCTCCACTACAAATTGGAAAAAGAGGCTACAATTTGCAAGAGCTCACCAAAATTGGACAGTTGAAGACTGGAAAAATGTTGCCTGGTCTGATGAGTCTCTATTTCTGTTGAGACATTCAGATGGTAGAGTCAGAATTTGGCGTAAACAGAATGAGAACATGGATCCATCATGCTTTGTTACCACTGTGCAGGCTGGTGGTGGTGGTGTAATGGTGTGGGGAATGTTTTCTTGGCACACTTTAGGCCCCTTAGTGCCAATTGGGCATCGTTTAAATGCCACGGCCTACCTGAGCATTGTTTCTGACCATGTCCATCACTTAATGGCCACCATGTACCCATGGATGGCTACTTCCAGCAGGATAATGCACCATATCACAAAGCTCGAATCATTTCAAAAATGGTTTCTTGAACATGACAATGAGTTCACTGTACTAAAATGGCCCCCACAGTCACCAGATCTCAACCCAATAGAGCATCTTTGGGATGTGGTGGAACGGGAGCTTCGTGCCCTGGATGTGCAACCTACAAATCTCCATCAACTTCAAGATGCTATCCTATCAATATGGGCCAACATTTCTAAAGAATGCTTTCAGCACCTTGTTGAATCAATGCCACGTAGAATTAAGGCAGTTCTAAAGGCGAAAGGGGTTCAAACACAGTATTAGTATGGTGTTCCTAATAATCCTTTAGGTGAGTGTATGTCTATTAGTTGCTTCACTGCAAGATCAAAATATTATAGCAGGAGATATGAACTGCACCCTAGATCCAGAAATGGATCGTTCCACTGGTGTTGACACTTCCCATTTATGTTCTAGGAAACAAATACAACATTTTATGAGAGAGCTCAACCTATTAGATATATGGAGACATTTTAACCCAACTCTAATTTCTTATTCCTGTTATTCTGCAATTTTTTTTTTTATTTCAGCTCAAATATTTAAAAGAATCATAGATTGTCAATATCACAGTATTGATGCAGTGTCATTGATATACAGGGATACAAAATTGACTAGTGACCCTCCAAAATGGCGATTTCAACCCGGATGACTGTGGGATCCATCGTTTGTTGACTTTTTAGTTGAACAAATTGATATTTATTTAGAAACAAATCTATCCAAAACCTCTGCTGGGGCTCGTTGGGAGGCATTTAAAGCTTTTTTTACGGGGACAAATCATTCGTTTTTGTAGTTCAAAAAGTAAAAAATCTCAACAAGAATTGAAAGACTTAGAGATGAAGATTAAGAAGCAGGAGAATGAGATTTATCAGAATGAGTCTGTGTGTACAGATTCACATAAGCAGCTTTTGCTGCTTCGATCCAAGTATAACACACTGTCAGCAAATAAAATGGCTATGAAAGTACTGAAATTGAAACAGGAGAGAAGACAGGAAAGGTGCTTGCATGGCAAATAAAAACTAGACAAGCTGTGAGGGCTATTGCTTATATTGAAAATGCTGATGGTAGTATTAGAGTCGACCCACGGCAAATTAATGAATCGTTCAGGTCTTATTTTGTGACATTATATAGGCCCTTCTCAAAAAAATAGCATACTGTGATAAAGTTCATTATTTTCCATAATGTAACGATAAAAATTAAACTTTCATATATTTTAGATTCATTGCACACCAACTGAAATATTTCAGGTCTTTTATTGTTTTAATACTGATGATTTTGGCATACAGCTCATGAAAACCCAAAATTCCTATCTCAAAAAAATAGCATATCATGAAAAGGGTCTCTAAACGAGCTATTAACCTAATTATCTGAATCAACTAATTAACTCTAAACACCTGCAAAAGATTCCTGAGGCTTTTAAAAACTCCCAGCCTGTTTCATTACTCAAACCGCAATCATGGGTAAGACTGCCGACCTGACTGCTGTCCAGAAGGCCATCACTGACACCCTCAAGCAAGAGGGTAAGACACAGAAAGAAACTTCTGAACAAATAGGCTGTTCCCAGAGTGCTGTATCAAGGCACCTCAGTGGGAAGTCTGTGGGAAGGAAAAAGTGTGGCAAAAAACGCTGCACAACGAGAAGAGGTGACCGGACCCTGAGGAAGATTGTGGAGAAGGACCGATTCCAGACCTTGGGGGACCTGCGGAAGCAGTGGACTGAGTCTGGAGTAGAAACATCCAGAGCCACCGTGCACAGGCGTGTGCAGGAAATGGGCTACAGGTGCCGCATTCCCCAGGTCAAGCCACTTTTGAACCAGAAACAGCGGCAGAAGCGCCTGACCTGGGCTACAGAGAAGCAGCACTGGACTGTTGCTCAGTGGTCCAAAGTACTTTTTTCGTATGAAAGCAAATTTTGCATGTCATTTGGAAATCAAGGTGCCAGAGTCTGGAGGAAGACTGGGGAGAAGGAAATGCCAAAATGCCTGAAGTCCAGTGTCAAGTACCCACAGTCAGTGATGGTCTGGGGTGCCATGTCAGCTGCTGGTGTTGGTCCACTGTGTTTTATCAAGGGCAGGGTCAATGCAGGTAGCTATCAGGAGATTTTGGAGCACTTCATGCTTCCATCTGCTGAAAAGCTTTATGGAGATGAAGATTTGATTTTTCAGCACGACCTGGCACCTGCTCACAGTGCCAAAACCACTGGTAAATGGTTTACTGAACATGGTATTACGGTGCTCAGTTGGCCTGCCAACTCTCCTGACCTGAACCCCATAGAGAATCTGTGGGATATTGTGAAGAGAAAGTTGAGAGACGCAAGACCCAACACTCTGGATGAGCTTAAGGCCGCTATTGAAGCGTCCTGGGCCTCCATAACACCTCAGCAGTGCCACAGGCTGATTGCCTCCATGCCACGCCGCATTGAAGCAGTCATTTCTGCAAAAGGATTCCCGACCAAGTATTGAGTGCATAACTGAACATAATTATTTGAAGGTGGACTTTTTTTGTATTAAAAACACTTCTTTTATTGGTCGGATGAAATATGCTAATTTTTTGAGATAGGAATTTTGGGTTTTCATGAGCTGTATGCCAAAATCATCAGTATTAAAACAATAAAAGACCTGAAATATTTCAGTTGGTGTGCAATGAATCTAAAATATATGAAAGTTTAATTTTTATCATTGCATTATGGAAAATGATGAACTTTATCACAATATGCTAATTTTTAGAGAAGGATCTGTAGTTCAGAATGTTAACAAGGTTCTGAAGTACAAAAAAAACGTCTTAGAAGATTTGGATTTACCATGCACATCAGAGGAACAAAAAAAAGATCTCAATAAAGATATAAGTTTGCAAGAAGTAGCAGACGCCATCGAACTGATGAAAGCAGGGAAGGTGGCAGGACCAGACGGCAAACCCATACACATATATATAAAACATGTAAAGACAAACTAATAAGACCCATCTTAGATATGTTATTGGAAGCCTTTGAAAAAAATAAGCTACCTGTCTCTATGAGCGGGGCTTTAATTACATTGTTGCCCAAACCTGGAAAGTCTAATAATAAATGTGAAAATATGCGCCCTACAAGTCTACTAAATTCGGCTACGAAAATCCTGTGTAAACTTTTGGCAAGAAGATTAGAAAATGTATTATCATACTTAGTAGTGAATGATCAAAATGGGTTTATGTTGCATAGACAAGGATGCCAGGGTACTGAATATTTTGCACGACCAGAGGGGAAGAAAAGACATTAGCTTTGCTGTCATTAGATGCAGAGAAAGCATTCGACGGGAGATTTTCTGTTCGACGTGTTGAAACGTTATGGACAAGGGAGAGAATCGGGGAGAATTATTGTACATGGGTCGGATTTTTATATAAGGATCCTATAGCTGAGGTCCTGTGTCAGGGTTCTGTCACTTCTGTCTAGTCTATTTCTTGGTTTTGTGACAGAGCTCTGACACTTCCTTATTAGTGTTCTCCTTGGCTGCGTGTTTATATCTCTTTTTATGTGAGCACATGGCTTCTGATTTGTTTTACTGGCGATGTGCTTGTGTTCTAGTCATGTTTGGTGTGAGCACATGGCTTGTCATGTATGTTTCCTTGTGCCATGTGCTCTTCTGTCATCGTCTAACCCCGCCCATCTTGTTACCTGATTATTGATTAATTTGCCCCACCTGTCCTCCCTCGTTACCTGCTTTGTTTGCTCTCCCTATCTATTCTCCTTGTGTTTTCAGTCCTGTGCTGGTTCGTCGTCGAATGTACCCCTTGTGTCCTGCCGCCTAGATCCTCTAGTCAAGTCCAAGTCCAAGTCCAAGTCCAGTTTTTTATTTCCCCCACAGGGTAGTTTTGTTTGTATTCGGTTTTATTTTTATCATTAATTAAAGCCCATTGTTCTGCTCTTGAGTCCTGGCTGCTTCCACCTACAAGAAACCCTGAAATCCTGACTAACAGTATGGTATCAAAGACATTTAATATTTCTAGAGGATGTAGACAGGGCCTCTGCTTTTTCTTCTAGCCACTGAACCATTTGCAATCGCAAGTAGAAGAAATAAAGATATTTTGAAGGTTTAACAATTTCCGGTTTTGAACATAAAATAGCTCTTTTTGCTGACAATGTTATATTGTTTTTAAAGAAGCTGGATACATCTATTCCTGCTCTACTGCATCTTGAAAATTTTGGGAAAATATCAGGGTATCGGATTAATAATTCAAAGTCTTCTATTATAATGTTGAATGAGGAAGAAGGGGAAAATCCTAGCAGTAATGTTAATATGCTTAAAACTTCCAGACTCTTCACATATTTGGGTATTAAAATAACCCCAAAGGTGGAAGATGATGTTGTAATAAATTATGATTATGTTTTTGATACTGCAGCAGTCAATTTAATGACGGACCTCATTACCCATCTCTGTAATAGGGTGGATAAATATATTAAAAATGATAATGAAAATATTGCCTACATTTTTTTCAGAATATCCTAGCACCTCCAAACTCCTTATTTTATAGACTGAAGAGGCTTGTTACTGAATTCATATGGAATAATAGACGCCCCAGAGATAGACTATCTCTTCTATAAGCCTTATGATAGAGCTGGGCTTCAGTGCCCTAATTTCCAATGGTATTATTTGGCAGGTCAATTAAGATTTATTATGTTTTTTTTTTTCATCTTCTCACAACCCACCTACATGGTTAGATTTGGGAAAAAAATTCAATTAAATCAGATTTATCTCTGGAAACGTATCTACATGACTCATAAAGAAAATGAAGGAAAACGTTACAAATCCAATAGTTTTAAACATGGTAAGGGTGTGGCATGAAAGGCAGAGATATTTGGGTATCTCGTATACAAATTCATTATCTTGTTACTGCCCTATATGGGGAAATGCAAAATTTATTCCGGGCAGAATAGATGTAGGCTTCAAATTATGGGCAGAGAAAGGTATTAAAAATATAAAGGATTTGTATATAGGAGATAGACTAATGTCCTTTCAAGAAGTGATTACAAAATTTGGAATATCTAGAAATAATTTTTTTAAGGTATTTGCAAATAAGGAGTTTTTTTTGTCATTTCAGAAGTGTTTTATAAATTTACCACCTTTATCCATCTTGGAAAAGGAAGTCATCAAAAATTGTTGTAGTAAAGGTCTGATTTCACTTTTATATAACATGTTTGCAGAAGGATTCATGAGTCTGCAAGTTCTCGATTAATGGCATGGAGGAAGGACCTCAGTGAGGAAATATCAATTGATGAATGATTGGAGAGAGTCTGTAGAGACACTCAGAAGCAAACTGTTAATACAAGATTGAAATTGTTACAGTATAATTGGCTAATGCGAGTTTATGTTGCCCCAGTATTATTAAACAAATTCAACAAGAATATTACAGACATCTCTCCTAAATACAATTCATGTTAAGGTACTTTTTTTCATTGTGTATGAGAGTGTGAAGAGATCTTGAAATTCTGGAAAGGAGTGCAGACTATGACAGAGAAAATAATCAATGTTACAATTTCACTTGAATGAATTTTTTTTATATTGAATTTATTTCCTAGTTATCTTAAATTGAGAAGAAGAGAATATATTTTTGTCTATATGTGTATTCTACAAGCTAAGGGTCTTATAGGGCTTCATTGGAAAAAGTTGGAGGCACCAAGCATAGGGAGATGGCTGGAGGAGATGGCAATGATTATGTCGTACTGTATATATATATATATATATATATATATATATATATATATATATATATATTGGTTTGTTTCCCTTTCTTTTCTTTTGATTATCTGTATGTAAATAAGTGAATGTTTATGTCAAAGTTTGTGTTGTTATACAGTCTTTGTTATGTCATCTAAAAAGCAATAAAAAAATATATAAAATAAATAAATAAAAGTGTCTCTGAAAACACAACTGATGGCAAACGGAAAGGGAGTCAAGTTTTAGCGATAAATGCTGTATGATTTTAGGCCTAGAAAAGCAAGATATCCAAGTTACTTAAACCACTGAAAGCCAAAGTCTCTATGCAAAGCTGATGTTCAACTATTAAGTTACAACAACAAAAATAACAAGAAACTGAAAGTGTGTTAAGACACATGTTAGTAGCACAACAATCTAAACGGTTTGAAGATTATTTTGAATTCTGATGATTTATTAAACCTTTGTTTATTTGATTATGCTGCACTATGGTCAGGTACATCATTAAAACGATTCAAGCTACAGTAAGTGGTGTAATTAGGAATGTTTCCTGGAAAAACGTTTTAATCTTTGAATAGCTGAAAAGGATTTTGCTCTCATTCTATTACATTCTGCAAAATTCTAAAAAAGTAACCACTGATTCTGAAACCTGGGTCTTGGCCAAACATTACAAAATATGCAGACTTCTCAGTCTCTTGATGAGGATTGGCATTGTAACAAAAGATCATTTACCAATTCCCTTTTCCTGAAGATGACCTATTGTTACTTGAAGATAACTATAGACACCAAGCTTTTGCACCTGCTGTTGCCAGCCCGATGGTTGGGTTAGTATGAGACTCCATTCTAAAGCTTCAAAGGTGTTGAATTAAGGATCTAGATATTTCTGTCCTGAAACTCTAGATAGTACAGGCTCATAAGACCTTACCTCAATCTGCTTGCAATTACATTATTCTCTCTAGAGCACAGCTGATTGGTTGCCGTGTATTGGTAGCTAATGGGCTCTCTGCTCAATATTAAAATTTGTTCTTATTTTTTGCAGCGGGCTTTCAGAGACCATCCACCTTCCCCCGCCTATGCTAGTACAGCAAAAGCAGCAACATGTCTTGCTTGCTCATAGCAGCAACAACAGCAGCAGAAGCACTAACCAACCACAGCAGTAATAACCAACAGGAGCAGCAGCAAAAATAACCAACAGCAGCAGCAGCAGCAGCAGCAGCAGCAGCAGCAGCAGCAGCAGCAATAACAGCAGCAGAAGCACTAACCAACCACAGCAGCAATAACCAACAGGAGCAGCAGCAAAAATAACCAACAGCAGCAGCAGCAGCAGCAATAACAGCAGCTGCAGCAATAACAGCTGCAGCAACCGCAGCAATAACCAACATTAGCAGCAATAACAGCTGCAGCAACAGCAGCAATAACCAACAGCAGCAGCAATAACAGCAGCAGAAGCAATAACAGCTGCAGCAGCAATAACAGCTGCAGCAACAGCAGCAATAACCAACAGCAGTAGCAATAACAGCAGCAGAAGCAATAACAGCTGCAGCAGCAATAACAGCTGCAGCAACAGCAGCAATAACCAACAGCAGCAGCAATAACAGCAGCAGCAGCAATAACAGCTGCAGCAACAGCAGCAATAACCAACAGCAGCAGCAATAACAGCAGCAGAAGCAATAACAGCTGCAGCAGCAATAACAACAACAGCAGCAGTAAAAGTTGCAGCAATAACCAAAAGCAGCTATAACAGCAGCAGCAGCAGGAATAACCAACATCAGCAGCAGCAGGAATAACCAACAGCAGCAGCAGCAGGAATAACCAACAGCAGCAGCAATAACAGCAGCAGAAGCAATAACAGCTGCAGCAGCAATAAAAACAACAACAGCAGCAATAACAGCTGGAGCAATAACCAAAAGCAGCAATAACAGCAGCAGCAGCAGCAGGAATAACCAACAGCAGCAGCAGGAATAACCAACAGCAGCAGAAATAACAACAACAGCAGCAGCAGCAGCAGCAGCAGCAATAACAGCTGCAGCAATAACCAACAGCAGCAGCAGCAGCAGCAGCAGCAGCAGCAGCAGCAGCAAGAGCAGGAATAACCAACAGCAGCAGCAGCAATAACAACAACAGCAGCAGCAATAAAAACAACAACAACAGCAATAACCAACAGGAGCAGCAGCAAAAATAACCAACAACAGCAGCAGCAGCAATAACAGGAGCAGCAGCATGTCTTGCTTGCTCATAGCAGCAACAACAGCAGCAGATGCACTAACCATCCACAGCAGCAATGACCAACAGGAGCAGCAGCAAAAATAACCAACAACAGCAGCAGCAGCAGCAATAACAGCAGCAGCAGCAATAACAGCTGCAGCAACAGCAGCAATAACCAACAGCACCAGCAATAACAGCTGCAGCAACAGCAGCAATAACCAACAGCAGCAACAATAACAGCAGCAGAAGCAATAATAGCTGCAGCAGCAATAACAACAACAGCAGCAGTAACAGCTGCAGCAGCAATAACAACAACAGCAGCAGTAACAGCTGCAGCAATAACCAAAAGCAGCAATAAGAGCAGCAGCAGCAGCAGGAATACCCAACAGCAGCAGCAGCAGGAATAACCAACAGCAGCAGCAATAACAACAACAACAGCGACAATAACAGCTGTAGCAATAACCAACAGCAGCAACAACAGCAGCAGCAGCAGCAGCAGGAAAAACCAACAGCAGCATCAGCAATAACAACAACAGCAGGAGTAACAACAACAGCAGCAGCAGCAGCAGGAGCAGCAGCAGGAATAACCAACAGCAGCAGCAGCAATAACAACAAAAGCAGCAGCAGCAATAACAGTAGCAGCAGGAATAACAGCTGCAGCAACAGCAGCAATAAACAACAGCAGCAGCAGAAGCAATAACAGCAGCAGCAGCAATAACAGCAGCAGCAGGAATAACCAACAGCAGCAGCAATAACAACAGCAGCAGCAGCAATAACCAACAGCAGCAATAACAGCAGCAGCAGGAATAATAAACAGCAATAGCAGGAGCAGCAATAACAGCAGAAGCAGCAACAATAACAGTTGTATCAATAACAATTTGGTTACTAACGTAACCTCGGTTCCCTGAGATAAGGGAACGAGTATTGCGTAGCTATACGGTATGGGGAAAACTCCTTTTTCTCCGAATACTGAAGCCTTTTTGTATAATAATGCAGTGCTATTGCACAGCCATAATCGTGCAGATGCTATTTGCATGTTTATTGGCTGGTCAGTGGTAACTGCACGAACCTATGGCAGAGCGGCGTAACTGCGCCAACCAATCGGTGCACAGCCCAGCGAGATTCTGAAAAAAAAACGCTTGTTTCACCATAGATTCAGGTTTATCGACTGAAGCAACGAACTCTGAGTCGTGTGTGCCATAGTACGGCCGTCTACGCAATACTCGTTCCCTTAACTCAGGGAACCAAGGTAACTTTAGCAACTGAGTCATTCCCTTTCAAATGGTCAGTCGTATTGTTTAGCTATACGCTATGGGGAACCAGTCCAATCACAGAGTGCTATGTTAAACAGAACGACATGATCTATAACCCAATGTTGGGACGCTTGAACAAGTGTCTAAAGCAAGGACTTAAGTCTCAGATGTCTGAGATGTCTGAGATCCTGAGGCCACCACTCTTTTTGGGATCGAGGAAGTAGCGACTGTAGAAGCCAGACTCGCTGTAGGCTGGATGCACTGCCTCTACCGCCCCTTTTTCCAGTAAGCTCATCACTTCGGTGTGGAGGACGTGAGACATGGCAGCAATACCAGCAGCAATAACAGTAGCAGCAGCAGCAGCGGCAGCGGCAATAACAGCAGCAGCAATAACAGCAGCAGGAGCAACAATAACAGTAGTAGTAATAACAGCAGAAACAGAAGTAATAACAGCAGCAGCAATAACAGTAGTAGCGGCAGCAGCAGCAACAATAACAGCAGAAGCAGCAATAAAAGCAGCAGCAGCAGCAAAAACAGCAGCAGCAATAACATTAGCAGCAATAAAAGTAGCAGCAGCAGCAACACTAACAGCAGCAGCAGCAGCAGCAGCAACAGCAGCAGCAGCAATAACAGCAGCAGCAGCAGCAATAACAGTAGCAGCAATAACAGCAGAAGCAGCAGCAATAACAGCAGCAGCAACAGCAGTAGCAGCAATAACAGCAGCAGCAGCAGCAATAACAGTAGCAACAATAACAGCAGAAGCAGCAGCAATAACAGCAGCAGCAACAATAACAGCAGAAGCAGCAGCAATAACAGTAGCAACAATAACAGCAGAAGCAGCAGCAATAACAGCAGCAGCAACAATAACAGCAGAAGCAGCAGCAACAACAGTAGCAGCAATAACTGCAGAAGCAGCAGCAATAACAGCAGCAGCAGCAACAATAACAGCAGAAGCAGCAGCAATAACAGTAGCAGCAATAACAGCAGAAGCAGCAGCAATAACAGTAGCAGCATAACAGCAGAAGCAGCAGCAATAACAGTAGCAGCAATAAGTGCAGAAGCAGCAGCAATAACAGCAGCAGCAGCAACAATAACAGCAGAAGCAGCAGCAATAACAGTAGCAGCAATAACAGCAGAAGCAGCAGCAACAACAGTAGCAGCAATAACTGCAGAAGCAGCAGCAATAACAGCAGCAGCAGCAACAATAACAGCAGAAGCAGCAGCAATAACAGTAGCAGCAATAACAGCAGAAGCAGCAGCAATAACAGTAGCAGCAATAACAGCAGAAGCAGCAGCAATAACAGTAGCAGCAATAACAGTAGCAGCAATAACAGCAGAAGCAGCAGCAATAACAGTAGCAGCAATAACAGTAGCAGCAATAACAGCAGAAGCAGCAGCAATAACAGTAGCAGCAATAACAGCAGCAGCATTGACATTGTCATTCTCATCACCATGCCAAAATCTCCAAGAGTTGTCATGACAGAAGTGTACTTCTACCAAGAGTTTATCACGTTTCCAGTTATGGCCAAATTTGTTTCACAAAATTAAAATATTCTTACTATTTCACCCTTTCCAGGCTGGTTTATGACATCTTTAAGAGAATGAATGTGAATATAAAATATTTTATTTTTTGATTTTATTTATTTTATTTTTTGGTAAATTTACAATGAAATAACAAAAAAAAAAGGAGTAGGCTGAAGCCGAGTAGTAAATATGACTTTTGGAACGGGACTATACAATATATTGTATTCTTATGTCATCACAGTTTTTTTCAAGGCATTACATCATATTTATAGATTTAGGCTGAAATACTAATAAATGCCAGTCACAAAAATAAATGAAGCATAGCGTCAGTTCTGGCAGGTCACGTCAGTCAAGCTCGCATCAGCTTACACTCGGCTGATCCATGTCTACTATAGGAATACGACGCCTATCACTGTACACATATATAAGCTCCTTCAGTATTATCAGCAGCTATCACGTTTTTTAGGAGTTGATTACCCTCCTCCCTCCCCAGCTCCTCCTCTCATCAGTCAGGATGGCATTCTGATTCACTTTGAAACAGAATAAATTCTTGAATTATGTTGTACTTTAATATCTTGAATTAATGATATCTGCAATGCATTCATGTTGGTTCTGTTCTGTTTACCCTAGGGTGGGGGGGTTATTGCAGCTCTCCCTGCTCTTATCCATGCTAGGCTGCTTGCATGAGTTCTTGCCCAGAACAGAACCTTACCGCAAATCCTAACTGTATGCAATTCATACTTTGCACGTGACGTCACAATACTGGCTGGCGGGCAAGAACATCGTTCTCTAGCAACGAACCCAGTAAGCTAATCAAGGATCTTGCCAGGACGTCGCCAGTTTTAATATACAAAAGTTGCTGTTTTGAGGTGTAAACGACATGCCAGATAGTTGTTGTGCGATTGGATGCACTATTATTCAGCATAATCTGGTTAAGAACGTGCCTGTAAACGCGCTCATTCCCCGAAAGTGAAAGTATAAATGGACTGAGCTTTCAGCATCTGTCGCTACAGTAACGCCGCGTTCTCTCAGAGACGACAATGGATATAACGGTATAGCGACGACTATCTTAATTTACCGGCTTAATATTTCTCTTGTGGACCTACATTAATGACAGTAAAAAAAATTAAGAATATTTCTTTTTTAAAGCTGCTTTTGATTTTCACAGATGGCAGAGTTGTGCTGTTTGTGAACTAAAGACTGTTTTTAGGCCTATATCATTTTAGTGATATTATTAATATTTAGTAATTGTATTGTTTTTAGTGTTATTAGTGCCATTAAACGTTTTGTTAATGTGCTATGGAAACAAAATAGTGTTTTATAGCACCTCACTATATAATTGATTGTAGTATTGGATATTTGCAAGGCTGCAATTCCCCTGGCTGGCCACTGTTTGTCGCCATTTTGTCAGCGTTTGTTGCCCTCCAGGTATCCATGGTAGTCACGTGACTGCAAAGTGTGAATTGCCAATTGTATTTGACGATAGTGGTCCTGACAGAAGTATTCTTCTATAAAATCTCTGGTTAAACTTGGTCCAGTTTAGACATTCTACTAACTACAAGTTACTTAACAATAGGCAAGGCAAGGCAAGTTTATTTATATAGCACATTTCATACACAATGGTAATTCAAAGTGCTTTACATAGAAGAAATTAAAATAATCAAAATAAATCAGAATAATTAAAACAGTTTAGAATAAAAGATAAAATACAGAAATAATCAAATGAAATCAGAGTAATTAAAAACATAAAATAAAATACAGTGCAAACAGTTGGACGAACAGTGGCACAGTGCTCATTCAGTAAATGCACAGTTAAACAGATGTGTTTTGAGTCTGGATTTGAATGTGACTACTGTAGGAGCACATCTGATCTCTTCTGGAAGCTGGTTCCAGCTGCGGCTGGCATAGTAGCTAAAAGCGGACTCGCCATGCTTAGAGTGAACCCTTGGTATTTCTAGCTGATGTGATCCTAATGATCTGAGTGATCTGTTGGGTTTATATTCACTGAGCATATCTGCAATGTATTGAGGTCCTAGGCCATTGAATGATTTATATACCAGTAATAATACTTTAAAATCAATCCTAAATGTAACTGGGAGCCAGTGTAAAGACCTGAGGACTGGTGTGATATGTTCATATTTTCTGGTTCTGCTCAGCGTTCTGTATGAGCTGCAACTGTCTTATGGTCTTTTTGGGAAGGCCAGTGAGAAGTCCATTACAATAATCCACCCTACTGGTGATGAAAGCATGCACAAGTTTCTCTAAGTCTTGACTGGAAACAAAGCATCTAATTCTTGCAATATTTTTCAGGTGATAGTATGAATGAGCTGAATTTTACTGAATGAGCACTGTGCCACTGTTCGTCCGACTGTTTGCACTGTATTTTATTTTATGTTTTAATTATTCTGATTTCTGTATTTTATCTTTTATTCTAAACTGTTTCTATGTAAAGCACTTTGAATTACCATTGTGTATGAAATGTGCTATATAAATAAACTTGCCTTGCCTTGCCTTGCCTATGCTGATTTAGTTATTGCTTTGACATGACTACTGAAACTAAGGTCTGACTCTAGAGACACACCCAGTTCCCTTTCGTTGTCACTCCGAGTTACGTCGGATGACGACGAATGGGGTTTCGCTTAGAAAGCCTATCAACTTCGAGTATTACAAAACGAGCCAATGGCAAAGAAATGCCATGGGTCTGCGGAATTTGCATGACGTAACTCCGCCCCACCTCGTGGGTATAAAAGGAGGACGCCAGCAACAGGCAGATATGTTTTCGCTTCGGAGCCAAGTGTAATTCTTCACTCCTTAAGCTATCTCTGATTGTCAGCTTCTTACGAGACGAGCAACTCTCCAGTGTTGGTGTGACGGCGATCTCCCGGCGAGTGCACACTTCCTGCTTATCTGAGCGTGGTTTGCCAGCGAGTGTGTTCTCCGCGGGCGCTTCAGCACTGAGTTTCTCTCACAAAAAGAGCTTGCACGCGGCACGTCTTTTTAAAGATGCCTCGCCCGTGCACTTCTGGTTGCGGTCGACTGGTGTCTGACTCTGATGGTCACGAGCGCTGCTTGGTGTGTTTGGGCTTTGATCACGCTAAAGCAGCGCTCGTGGATGAGTCATGTTCTTTCTGTGGGAACATGACCATCGCAACACTTAGATCGAGACTCAAGGATCTCGCAAGAGTGAGAGTCCCCTCATCCACACCCCGATCTAGCGCCTCCTCGAGAGGCTCTACTTCGGCTGGTGGCCAGGGTGATCTGAGGGTGACTGTGTGGAACAAAGCGCCGACTATGTGTCCGTGCCCCGCAGCACCTTCTCCAGTGTTGCAACCCGCGAGTGTTCAGGGGATCATCGCGGGACCGTCCTTTGAGGTCCCGCGAGTGTCCTTTGGCGCTCCAGAGGAAGATGCGATGTCGATCGCAGCATCACTAGGCGGGTCTGATTCGTCTGGAAGTGACGACTCGTCACAGCTGCCACCCTCGGGTGTGAATACGGCTGTGGCTCAGTCTGATCCAGAGATGACGGCCATGCTTTCCCGGGCGGCCGCGAGCATTGGTTTGGAGTGGAACCCTCCACCCTGTCCTGAGCGCTCGCGGCTGGACGATTGGTTTTTGGGTGCAGCTGCGGCTTCCCGTCCTCAGCCTGCCCCAATACCTTTCTTCCCGGACGTGCATGATGAAATCTCGAAGTCCTGGAAGACTCCCATGTCTTCCCGCGACCGCTCGTTGATTTCATCCGCCTTTCCTCCCCTCGATGGGGCAGCTGCCCGTGGGTACACTGGGCTCCCCCCGGTTGAGCGTTCTGTTGCGATGCAGTTGTGTCCTCAGAGTGCCTCTTCTCGCGGCGAGCCTAAGCACCCATCCAAGGCCTGTAGGTTCTCGTCTACCCTAGTGGCGAAGTCCTAAAGAGCGGCGGGACAGGCGGCTGCCTCTTTGCATGCCATGGCCACTCTGCAGGTCTATCAGGCGCAGATGCTAAGGGACATGCACGAGGGTAGGACGGACCCAGGGCTCTTCGATGAGCTGCGCGCCGCCACCGACCTCGCCCTCCGGGCGACGAAGGTGACCGCACGCTCCCTGGGTCTGGTGATGTCCACAGCTGTGGTCCAGGAGAGACACTTGTGGCTGAACCTGGCTGACATGCGGGACGCTGAGCGCTCTCGCCTGCTCGACTCCCCCATGTCCCAGGCCGGCCTATTCGGCGGTGCGGTGGAGGATTTCGCCCAACAGTTCTCCACCGCCCAGAAACAGACTGAGGCCATTAGGCACATTCTGCCCCGACGGCCCGCTGCTGCCTCCACCCAGCCGACCGGGCAGATCCCTCAGTCTGTTCGCCGCCGAGGGCGCCCTCCTGCGGCTCCCGCCCCTCCCGCCCGGCCAAAGCAGCAGCCTCCACCCAGGCCCGGTCGCGGAGGAAGCCGTAAGAAGGCGCCCCAGCCCTCTCCAGCCCCGCCCCCCGCTAAACGCCGGGCCAAGCGGCGCTCCTGAGACGGGCTGCTCAGGGATGCTGAAAATTACTTCTCAGGAGATGGTAGCAGGACCACTCCTTCCCCCGGTGGAGGGCCGGGGGAGAATCTTTTGTTCTCCACTCCCCGCTGCTCACCCACGGGTGGGCAGCACCCTAATGTGGTTAAAGAAAGAAGTAACATTTCCATCCCTGAGCACACAGAGTTCTCGGACGACACGGTGCGCCGCCTCCGAGCCGTGCACCCCTCGTCCCCCTCTGACCCAGAGCCGGCTGGCAGTGCGCGCCGTCCCCGGACCGTGCCGCTCCCTTCCGCCTCTGTCGCCAGCCCCCTGGCAGAGCAGACCCCCGTGGAACGTTCTTCCTTCCCTGGTCTCCTCTGTCAGGGCGCGGTTAATGACTGTGCCCCCACACCGGGCCGCTATGCCGTCCACGTCCGGGCCAGTCATTCCGCCCTGCTGCACCATCGGTGGGAAGTCTGTGGTCCGTATGACCCCGCTGGTACAGTTTTTGGGAGCCTGGCTAGAGCTCCCCCTCCTGTCCCGCTGGGTCGCACGGACGATCAGGCTCGGCTACGCGATTCAGTTCGCGCGGTCTCCTCCCCGCTTCAGGGGAGTCCGCTCCACTTTGGTCGGTGGCAACGCCCCTATCATGAGAGCCGAGATCGCCACCCTGCTGGCGAAGGGTGCGATCGAGACCGTCCCTCCGGCCGAGATGAGGACCGGCTTCTACAGCCCGTACTTCATTGTCCCCAAGAAAACCGGTGGGTTACGACCAATCCTGGACCTGCGTGTGCTGAACCGTTCCCTTCACAGGCTGCCGTTCAAGATGCTCACTGCCAAACACATTCTCGGATGTGTGCGGCCCCAGGATTGGTTTGCAGCAATCGACCTGAAGGACGCCTACTTTCATGTCTCCATTCTCCCTCGACACAGACCGTTCCTTCGGTTTGCCTTCGAGGGGCAGGCATACCAGTACGCGGTTCTCCCTTTCGGGCTAGCCCTGTCTCCTCGCGTCTTCACGAAGGTCGTCGAGGCTGCCCTTGTTCCCCTTCGGGAACACGGGGTTCGTATCCTGAACTACATCGACGACTGGCTGATCCTAGCTCACTCTCGAGACCAGGTATGCGAACACAGGGACCTAGTGCTCCGGCACCTAGCTCGTCTGGGCCTTCGGGTCAACTGGGAAAAGAGCAAACTTTGCCCCGTGCAGAGGATCTCTTTTCTCGGTATGGACATCGACTCGGTCGCCATGTCCGCGCAGCTTACGAGCGAGCGCGCGCAGTCACTGCTGACTTGCCTGAGACAGTTCAAGGGCAAGAGTGCGGTTCCACTGAAACTCTTTCAGAGGCTCCTGGGGCATATGGCATCTGCAGCCGTGGCAACACCGCTCGGATTGCTTCATATGAGACCGCTTCAGCTTTGGCTTCGCGACCGAGTCCCGAGGTGGGCATGGCAACACGGCACCTTCCGAGTAACTGTTACTCCGTCCTGCCGTCAGACCTTCACCCCGTGGTCGGACCTCAGTTTTCTACGGGCCGGAGTGCCCCTGGAACGAGCTTCGCGGCATGTTGTTGTAACGACAGATGCCTCCTCCACGGGCTGGGGTGCCATGTGCAATGGACGTGCTGCCGCGGGCTCCTGGACAGGACCCCGCCGCCTCTGGCACATCAATTGCCTCGAGTTGCTGGCCGTACGTCTTGCTCTGCGCCGCTTCCGGGCCGTGCTCAAGAACCAACACGTACTAGTCCGTTCAGACAATACCGCCACTGTAGCGTACATCAACCATCAAGGTGGTCTACGCTCCCGCCGTATGTTGCAACTCGCCCGCCACCTCCTCATATGGAGTCAGAAGCATCTGAGGTCGCTTCATGCCATTTACATCCCCGGAGCCCTGAACTGTGCAGCCGACGAGCTCTCACGGCTTCAGCCCCTCCCGGGAGATTGGCGACTCCATCCCCAGTCGGTTCAGCTGATTTGGGACCAGTTCGGGGACGCACAGATAGATCTGTTTGCCTCTCACGACTCGACCCATTGCGCCCTGTACTATTCCCTGACCGAGGGCACGCTTGGCACGGATGCACTGGCGCACAGCTGGCCGCGGGGCCGCAAATATGCGTTTCCCCCAGTGAGCCTTCTTGCGCAGACCCTGCGCAAGGTCAGGGAGGACGAGGAGCAGGTCATTCTGGTCGCGCCATACTGGCCCGCCCGGACCTGGTTCTCCGAACTAGTACTCCTCGCGACAGCACCTCCCTGGCCGATTCCCCTGAGGAAGGACCTCCTTTCTCAGGGACGGGGCACCCTATGGCACCCTCGTCCCGATCTTTGGAACCTCCACGTGTGGCTCCTGGACGGGACGAAGCAGGTTTGAGTACCCTTCCACCTACGGTGGCGGCTACCATCACTTCCGCTAGAGCGTCGTCCACGAGACACGTCTACGCGTTGAAGTGGAACCTCTTCATCAACTGGTGCTCTTCTCTTCAAGAAGACCCCCGGAGATGTTCGATTAGTATCGTGCTTTCCTTCCTTCAAGATAGGCTGGAGCGAAGGCTGTCTCCCTCCACCCTGAAAGTCTATGTTGCCGCCATTGCCGCACACCATGACCCAGTCGAAGGTAAGTCTGTTGGAAGGCACGACCTGATCATCAGGTTCCTGAGAGGAGCGAGGAGACTGAATCCTCCTCGTCCTCCTCTCGTTCCCTCTTGGGACCTCTCAGTGGTTCTAACTGCCCTGCGGAGTGCTCCCTTTGAGCCTTTGCAATCAGTGGAGCTTAAGTTCCTGTCTATGAAGACAGCGCTCCTGGTTGCATTGGCCTCCATCAAGAGGGTGGGGGACTTGCATGCATTCTCCGTTGACGAAGCGTGCCTGGAATTTGGGCCGGCTTACTCTCACGTGATCCTGAGACCCCGGCCTGGATATGTGCCCAAGGTTCCTACCACTCCCTTCCGGGACCAGGTGGTGAACCTGCAAGCGCTGCCCCCGGAGGAGGCAGACCCAGCCTTGGCACTGCTCTGTCCAGTACGCGCCCTCCGCGCCTATGTAGACAGGACGCAGTGTTTCAGGACCTCAGACCAGCTCTTTGTCTGTTATGGTGGGAAGCTGAAGGGAAAGGCTCTCTCCAAGCAAAGGTTGTCCCACTGGATAGTGGACGCCATTGCCTTGGCATACCAGCAGCAAGGTCGACCGTGCCCCCTTGGTGTGACCGCCCACTCCACCCGGAGTGTGGCATCCTCTTGGGCTCTAGCGCATGGCGCCTCGCTAACAGACATCTGCAGAGCTGCAGGCTGGGCGACACCTAACACATTCGCCAGATTCTACAATCTCCGAGTGGAGCCAGTGTCCTCTCATGTACTCGCTTCAACCAGCTAGTACTGGACCCGCTCAGGTGTCTTCGCTTGCTCGCCATTCCACTCCACGGACTGGATACGTGCGATATTCTCCTCAGGTGAGCTTCCCCAAAAAGCCCTGAGTTCCTCCAGCACTCCTGACGTTGGCGCCAGTGTCTATTGCCTGTGCGTCGGCTAGGTGCCTCCCGTGTGCATGGTCCCTCCTCTGAGCGACCCCCACATGTGTATTTCCACTGTAAGCCTCTCTGAGCGTGTGTCTTTCCCTTGGCAAGCCACCTTGCCACCCCTGGGGTTGAAATATTCCACCTGCGGCTGGACACCCCAGTGTTCTCCATATGTCTCCTTCGGGTCATATGTGTATTCTCTAAGTCCCCCCCCCTCTGGGTTGGCAGTAATTGCATATTTCCCCTAAACTTTGGGATATGCTCCCCAGTGTACCTTGGTATTCCTTTGCTAAATAGGAGTCCTTCGTCCGTGCCAGTCTCACGACAGGGATCTCAGATTTACGCAGGGCACTGGAAGACAGCTGAGAAGGTGGCGTGATTAGACTGGTAACCCCATTCGTCGTCATCCGACGTAACTCGGAGTGACAACGAAAGGGAACGTCTCGGTTACGTATGTAACCCTCGTTCCCTGAGTAGGGAACGGAGACGTTACGTCTGCCTGCCACTTTCCGCTGTACCGCGGGGATCGCCTGAGCTCAGTCTTGGCTCCTCAGCGAAGAAACATATCTGCCTGTTGCTGGCGTCCTCCTTTTATACCCACGAGGTGGGGCGGAGTTACGTCATGCAAATTCCGCAGACCCATGGCATTTCTTTGCCATTGGCTCGTTTTGTAATACTCGAAGTTGATAGGCTTTCTAAGCGAAACCCCATTCGTCGTCATCCGACGTAACGTCTCCGTTCCCTACTCAGGGAACGAGGGTTACATACGTAACCGAGACGATTCCTGACTTGATTTTTAGTTGTTTGACCCCTAGACTGAAGGTATGCGTTCACCTTGAGAACTTCATCTTTGTTTCCAAACGCAATGACTTCAGTTTTGTCTTTGTTTAACTGAAGAAAGTTTTGGCACATCCAACTGTTGACTTCATCAATGCATTGGCACAGGGAGTTAATGGGGCTGTAATCGTTAGGCGATAGGGATAAGTAGAGCTGTGTGTCATCTGCATAGCTATGGTAAGCGATTTGGTTCTTTCTCATTATTTGGCTCATTGGGAGCATGTACAGGTTGAATAGGAGTGGCGCAAGAATTGAGCCTTGCGGGACTCCGCATGTCATGGATGTCCACTCAGACTTATGGTCTCCTATACTCACATAGTAACCTCTGCCACCTAAGTATGACCTGAACCATTTTAGGACTATCCCAGAAAGCCCGACCCAGTTTTCCAGCCTGTCAAGAAGTAATAGAGTATTAGAGTATTAGAGCAATAGAGTATTAGACTATCAGTAGACTGTTGGTTAGGGTTCAGGTTAGTAGAATAACTTGATATGAAGTTGCAAAGTTACTTAGTCAGTAGAATGTCTAAAGTGGACCATTGAAATGTGTTACCAAATCTTTTTTGTAAGGACTTTCTGGGAGAATGTGGGCATTACTTTGTCGTAGATTAGTTGATCGTAGCCATCCTACTGTAAATCAAATGGAGCGTATATTCATTTATTACTTTCTCCTTGACCAGGATGACATAGGTAAATTATGGCACAGCTTACCCAACCCTCTATGTCATTTAGACTTAGAACTTGACCCAATTGTTCGAAACAAAGCAAAGACTATTAAACGTCAAGGTTTTAAAAGTCATTCTAATAGGATTCCTCAGAAATAACTTTAAAGATCAACATAAGAATTTTCTTTCTTTGAAATGACTCGGAATAAGCCCTTCATTTGTAATGAGCAAAATGGTAAAAAATGGTAAATGGACTGCATTTATATAGCGCTTTCACAGACCGAATGGCCACCAAAGCGCTTTACATATTTGCCTCACATTCACCCATTCATACACTCATTCAGACACCGACGGCGGTGTCAGCCATGCAAGGCGCCACCCAGCTCGTCGGGAGCAGTTGGGGTTAGGTGTCTTGCTCATGGACACCTCGACACTTGGTCAGGTGGAACCGGGGATTGAACCACCAACCTTTCGGTTTGTAGACAACCTACATGAACCACTGAGCCACTGCCGCCCCCGAGCAAATAAAGTATGTTTCTGTCTTCTGTAAAATTTTGCTCTCAAATATGTGGCTTTGCATTTCCATTCAGCAGGCAGGGGACACGTTTGCATCGCAGCGCTCATTTTCATAATTACTGCACTGCACTTCGAGACAAATGCATGTTGTTAAACTGCAGTAAAACATAATCAAATAACATGGTCACGTCTAAGACACAGGCAAATAACTTTCCATTTAACTTTATTGGTTACAATGCTCATTAAATAAATAAATAAAAAAGTAATATAAATGTATTATCACAATTAACAATAGTTTAATTTTCATACTCTTTTATCTAAAGCGAGTTATTGTACATTGCATTCAAGGATTATACATTTCCTGGGAATCGACCGCATGTTTATCTGTCTGAGCTGCTGGAAAATAATTACTAAAACATGTAATAAAATAAATATATTATTAACTTAAGGATATCAACATCCAATATGACCTAAAAAGTACCAACAATTTTCCTGTTAAATATTTTTAGATCAGGTAAAAATAAATCCTCTAAAGCTCTAAATGTTTTTTTTTTATAGTATTATAATTTATAGTATAAATATCTTTAAAGTATACCTTGTAGTGTCCAAAAGTGCTGATGTTTGGAGGGGATGTTTGTTTTTAATGACCCTACAAGTTTGATTAAACCATCAAAATATGAGGACAATATTTTCTATTTTTTAAATATTTTAAATATGAGGCATGAACGAAACGCTAAACTAAGCTTAGTTAAGGTATTTATCTGACAAAATGAATTGGCAAACTACAGCTACAGGTTTTATTTTACTATGCAAACAAAAAAATGCAAACAAAAAAATGCACAGAAAAACAAAAAGCTGACAGGAAAAAGCAAACATTGACTACAACATAATCAGTTATAAATATTTGCTTGGTTCTCTCTGGCTTTTGGATGTGTTCATAATATCTTTGTATGACAGCCTGGAAAACAATTATGTCGCACAATTTCATTGCGTTATTTTCAGAAATAAAACAATGGACTCCAAGCTCAACTATGCAATTTACTACAAAATCTTTACCACATTTATAATAATATTTAAATAAAGGGTGCAGATGTCAAATTTTACAAGGCCACTTTGGGCATGAAAATGGTATTTATCCAGATTAATGTGACATATTTGCCATGACAGGAAGACAGCAAACACTGTAAGTGCTTTGAACGAAGGTGCTCAGTCATCCATAACAATGCAGGTAATTCATGACTGAAGTGAATAAGAGGACGTGACCTGAAAAACGCCTCATTAAGACGCCTGTGCCTGATTTCAGAAGCCCGTATGGCTCTTGTGTCTCTGTGGACAGGTGTTCGGAGAGTGAACTAATGAAACCCCTGAGAGTCACAGCACATGAATATGTGGCACGTCATGAATGCACATCCATCCATTCACCAGAACAACTGAAAAGGTGCGTTTCTGAAGAACAGCCTAAATGGAAACTGTGCCTGTGAAGCTGCAAAATTACAAAAAAGCACCATTAAAAAATAACAACAATTACAAGTGCACAAGTCTCATGTGCTATACACTGTTCGGACAGACTAAAAATGTAAGTGATATGTGTTTATTATAATCTTAGACACAGTCCACTTTCATTTTCATTTTATGGAAAACAGTGGCCAGGATGTTTTTACAAAGATTTTAATTGGTTATTTAATTGACGATTGGTGATCCACAACGCCATAAAACACACAGAGTAAAACATAAAAATACAAATACAAAACCTTCCACAATGTGCAGTGTCAAACATACAGACATGTTCGCCAATGGTTCCACAATCTTGAAGAAAATCTGACAGCACTTCGTACAGGGATTTCAAATATGAAATTTAATAACAGCATTAGAGAATTTGATGTTTGCCCATTCACAGAGATAAGAGCTGTACATATACTTAAGCTGTATGGAAAAATTAAATTTACTTTGTTTTGGAACAGTTGAATAAACGATGCACGAATTATCATTCACACTTATTCCGATAGTTGTTAGTATTAGGTTAGGGATAGGTGTTAGTAGTATAAGTTGACATGCAGTTTATAGTAAGTGGAATAAAGTAAGCATCGAAATGAAGTGTTAGCGTATGTTCATTTTAAAGGTGAACTTTCTCTTTAAGGTGCATAAACGCTCCCCAGAGTCCCTGTTAAAGAGGTAACATTACACTGTTGTTTACACCAGGCCTCGATTTTCCACCCATCCCACTTCTGACAATCCAAAAATACACAGCCGACTATTTACGCAGAACAATCAGTCGCAGTGATTTTAAGCTCCGATTTCTTTTAAAAGCTCTGGATCAACATCAGAATTCACACTGAATGGAAAAGGAGCCTTTCACTGCGACATGTTCAAACAGAAGTGGAATCATGCTTTACATGTTATTACGGACAAACACATGTCATGTGTCTCGAGGGATTGATGAATTCTTCCTAAACAAACTCGCCTCAATGCGGATGAAAATATATTTACGACAATGAAATGCTGAATGAAAGGCTCATCGAGTCATACTGTAATAACACGACCAGTCCTCTGATAGGAAAATATGAATATGCTGTACTGCAATCATTTGTCTTATTTCATACAATATTAATCTAAACATGTATGTAGGCTCAATTCCTTTCCTTTTAATGTATCACTTTAGATTAATGGTCCATCATTTATAGGTCACTACAGACAGTAAAGAGTAATTCTACACTTCAGATATATTAACTAATATGGAAAGAAGATGAATTAATAGCAAAGAGATATTTCTTTATTAGGTAATCATGAATTACTGAATGAAATTAGCCTATTTAAGAATTACAGCAAATTATAAATAATTAACAATCACAACATTAACATATCTGAGCAATTTTCCTTTTGACTGTGAACATGGTCATAAAGTGCATCACTAATTACTCAAATCTTTAACTACTAATGATCTGGACCATTATTTAAAGTGATACAAAAAATCACATTACAATAATGGCTGTATTGTAAACTTGTCTTATGTCTGATATGCTGAAATCTGTTCAGCTAATTCTTTGTCTTCACACTGTTTACATTTACAACTATGAACTACAATAAGAATTATTATTATGTCTAACTGACATATTTTCGATTCAAAAGGTGAACAAAAGGTGCAGATTACTGTCGTGGGTATAAAATTAGCAGCTTATGTCTTCCTTGGCACTTTTTCCATTTAAAATGAAGATCTTTCTGATACGCTTTTGCAGGAATAACTTTCTTTGATGCTCATCTCAAATGTTTGGGTACAAAAGAGAAGAAAAAGTAAATCTGATAATACCAAAATATGTTTTTTCCACCCTGTTTCTTGCCATTGTGTAGATAAAGTTATAACCAGTAAAGTTTAACATGTCTGAGCTTGACCAATGCATATTTCTGAAAGTATGCTATATGCTGTAATATAAATATTTCCTTAAATTACCTCTTGTTATTACAAAAAGGTCCTGCTTAACAGAAACAATGTGTCGATGAGAATTCACAGAATAAATTTTAGTCCATAGATCATTTCATAATTTCAATGCATTTTTTTATTAACAGTAACTGTGGCACATTAAGCATTTTAGAAGATTATTGGATATCCTGTAGACATTTGAACTCTTTATTATTTCTAGTTTAAAATCAGGAATGTGAAATGAATACTTCTGCCATCTAGTGGCAGGACTAAAGCACTTAGTGGCCCCAAAAACACCCTGAACTTAAAAATGTCTGTATGTCACTGCATTGGATGACAATCAAAACGAAGAAGTCTTTTAGTTTTGAAGTGATAAACCTTGTGATATAAAAAAAGTGATATATATATAGTTGAAAATGAAGACGAAAAGTATTGTGTCACTTTGTGGATGTCAAACATTAGTGGAACATGTTCATAGTTAATGCAATAGAGGAGAACCTCATACATCCACCGACAAAGAACCCAAATGATTTATTAGCCACTGTATATCAATGGAAGCATATACAAATATGAAGTTAACACTTTACTGTAAGGCTCCATTTGTTAAAATTAAGTAACTAACATGAACAAAGATTAATAAAAACTGTAACAAATGTATTGCTCATTGTTAGATAATATTAGTCAATGTATCAAATAACATTAATGGGACCTTATTGCAAAATGTTACTGATATAAATAATATATATCATATTCACGTTCCTTCTGTGTTTCATAAAGTCAACTTTGCTAACCTGCACTGTCAGGATTCAGAAGGCAGAATGAGCAGGGCAGTGATATTTATTAACAGAAGACAGTACAAGATAGGGTGAGGCAGGAACAGTGCAAACCGAAGGGCCGACGGGAAACAGTGACAGCTGGAACAAACTCCAGAGGCCAACAGATCGAAGAACTGCTGAGGACGTGACCAGGGGTGCGTTACGTATATTCGCAAGTTCTGTCGTTATCAGCAGTTCAACGAGTCTGTGTTTCCCAAAACCATCATTTCGGGAAACGACAGATCTTGACCTGTGGTTAGAAGCAGAGTTTCTTAATGACATGTGGACTCAATAAATCCTTATCTTGAGCAACAGAAGCAAGCTGACATTCAGTACAATCTGTGTCTTTTGTTTAGAATACATCCAACAAATGTCATTTACGTCTTATAGTTTGTCAAGAGATTTAAAGCACCATTTTTTTAAGACTGCGTATGTGTGAACCTGCTCTAGTAAGGAAGAACGAGCCTATGATTGAATCTGGAAATAAAGTAAAATAACTGAGAAAAATGAGAAATAGTCCTCAGATGCCATGTCCGTATTTATAGCAAAACATCTAGCGTTAATTCAATCTCAAAAAGATTAATTAAAAGTAGTTATTACTCCACACGTGTGTGACATCATTAACCAAAGTGGTTGAACGTCAAATTTGCGACAATATGGTTTCGGGAAACAGTCGTGACTAGCTAGTTGATTTCTTCAACGATGCATCGTACTATAGTCGTGAAGCAGTGAGTGACGTCGTTGTACGGGAAACACACCCCAGGCCAGGCAGCCATCACTGGACTTTGGTCAGGGGCTGGAACTACTTGATTCAGGACCTCACGGACCAATGGGCTAAGGGCCTGTATAAGAAGGGCATTTGACTTGCCAACATGGGACCTCCTTTTATTCCACTTCTGAGGGTATGATAATTTGTGCTGATTCGACTGGCTCTGGACCGGCAGGAGCTGACTCGACTGGCTCTGGACCGGCAGGAGCTGACTCGAATGGCTCTGGACCGGCAGGAGCTGACTCGACTGGCTCTGGACCGGCAGGAGCTGACTCGACTGGCTCTGGACCGGAAGGAGCTGACTCGACTGGCTCTAGACCGGCAGGAGCTGACTTGACTGGCTCTGGACCGGCATGAGCTGACTCGACTGGCTCTGGACCGGCAGGAGCTCGGCTGGCTCTGGACCGGAAAGAGCTGACTCGACTGGCTCTGGACCGGCAGGAGCTGACTCGACTGGCTCTAGACCGGCAGGAACTCGACTGGCTCTGGACCGGCAGGAACTGACTCGACTGGCTCTGGACCGGCAGGAGCTGACTCGACTGGCTCTGGACTGGCAGGAGCTGACTCGAAAGGCTCTGGACTGGCAGGAGCTGACTCGACTGGCTCTAGACCGGCAGGAGCTCGACTGGCTCTGGACCGGCAAGAGCTGACTTGACTGGCTCTGGCCCGGCAGGAGCTCGATTGGCTCTGGACCGGCAGGAGCTGACTCGACAAGCTCTGGACTGGCACGAGCTGACTTGACTGGCTCTGGACCGGCAGGAGCTGATTCAACTGGCTCTGGACCGGCAGGAGCGGACACGACTGGCTCTGGAACTTGACTTGACGAAGGTGAGAGAGCGGGTTGGATGTTGCCAAAGGATTTGGGTCATGTTAGTGCTGCCCAAAGTCTGTGAAGGTGTAGATAGTCGGAGAATTCCCAGAACACCAAGGTTCTCACCCCCTCCATCTCCCATTGTGGTAGAGGGTTTTCCAAGCGTAGGTTAAAGGTGTCTTTGAGAGCCGCATCCTGAAAGTCTAGGCCCCTATCCATAGTCCAGAATGTCAGGATTCCCCTTGTGTCCTGCCCTGCTAGATCCTGTTTTCCTTGCCAAGTCTTGCCTTGTCCAGTTGCTGTCTTGTTTTCCCCCAAGGGGTATTTTTTTTGTTGTTGCGTTTTTTTGTTTTTGAGTCCTCGCTTCATTCTTTACCCACAACCTTGACATACACTGAGGCCTGTAGGGATTTTTGTCTTTTAATAGACACGGCAGTTTCTTGAAAATACATTCCAGCACAGCGCTACAACAATCATAATGAAAGGATCTTCACAAATAGGCTTACCATAGTGAATCAGGGAAGACAAAAACATTGATGACAGAAGGATTGATAATGTATTGATTCAGTATTTAAATGTTGTCAATTTTAAACAACAAAAAAAGTTACACAGCTTTGGAATCTGTTTTATTACTAAATTCTAATTAATTTTCAAATAATCATCTTGTTGCAAGTGCAACTACATAAATGATAAACAACTTATTAATCCATGGTTTTCCTTCAGACTGTGAATGACATATAAGCATCAGTTTAGTGTTTATGTGACATGATCACACCTGTAAGCTAATCTTTTAACATCACTACAGTACATTTGCATTTTAGAATGGCCTGCGGTTTTCAGTGATTGAATCACCAGTGGTAGTGTCCAAGACCTACAGTTTGTTATTTTTTTGTAGTTTTTTGTTTTAAGGGGTGATCTAAATATTCATGTTTTGAAACAGATGAAAAATATACAGGCCTGTGCTGCAGTTCTATGTTTTGCCCTCCATGACACTGGATACATCAGGATTTTAAAGCTTATTTCAGTCAAGCAGAAGCATATTGTTAGATTGGGGCTTGTTTTAGAGGAATCTGAAGGTTTCGCTCCCTAATCATTACCACTGCAATACACAGATATATGGACTTGGGAAAAATAGGATCAGGAACCAATGGGACGATGATGGGACACAAGAGGAGTACGTAACCCTGTCACTAATCAGATTACACAGGATTATGTCTCTAGGCTCGATGCGTCCGCTGAAGTTTTGGTCTGTGAACATGCCATCGGATGACCAGCTAAAGAGAAACAAACCAACACACACTTTTATATCCACTGAAGTTCAACAGGGATCTTTATTCAGACATTGAATCATTCAACTGTTGTATCAAGGTATTTACCGGCTTTAATGTTTTTGCAGAAGTAAATAGCAGAATAGATTCCTCTTTCACTCAAAGCCACAGCGGTTGGCAGTCACTCTGGTCATGAGTCTTAAAACCTGAGTCAGAATTTAAGGACTTAATATACAGAATTATGCTTGAATTAATTCCATGTCTGTATTTCAGGCACCATGTGAAATCTCCATAAAATGGCTACGTGTGTGTGGTCAGCAGTCGCCTGGACTCTCAAGGGCCTGTTGTGCACATGGAGGTTTTTCTGGGTGATTATGTACTCTTCCTTTAAAGAAGACCTATTATGCCCTTCCAACCCAATCTCACAGCAATTCGTACAAATTTTACGAGGTGGCTAATTCGTACAAATTTTACGAGGTGGCTAATTCGTACGAATTCGTACAAACTCACTTGTACGAATTTGTAAGATTTTTGCTAAATCGTACATATTTTACGAGTTGCCCAATTCGTATAAATTTGTACGAATGACCTACCCCTGACCCCGGGCCTAAACCTAACCGTCACTGGGGTTTAGACGAATCCTATGATTCCTATAAACTTTTTACTCACTCGTATTTTTACTCACTCGTATGAATTCATACGAATTGGTCGTGAGATAGCGTTGGCCTTTCTTCAGAGTCTTGATGTTGTTTTTGGTCTCTACTAGAATAGGCTTTCCGTCTTGAATGTTGATTATTTTCCTCATATTCTCCATTGTTGCGGCTCCGCTCTTCCCAGTCTGTCAGTAACGCTCTGTTTAGTTCCTGTCTCTATGAAGCCCCTCCTTCTGAAAAGCACACTGTGCTCTGATTGGACGGCTGGAGCAGTGTATTGTGATTGGTCGACCGCTTTCAGCGTGTTTAGGAAATGTCCCGCCCCTTACCATTACCACCAGTTTCAACACACTACTTACTAACTCAACCAGGCCCCGCCACTTTATTTTGCGTATCAATTATTTAAATGAGGAATATTGTGATGAATTTTGTTCGCGGAAGAAAACTCAAGACTACTATGGAGGCGTTTCAGGGAGTTCAAATACACAAACTCTAATATAGAGAACTGGAGCTTCGCAGAGCTTTTTCATGCTCAAACAGCAACATTACACACTAAAGAGAGATAAAAAAACACAATTGATCCTCTTTAATGCTAATGTTAATACATTGTATAAATATAGCCTATTCCAGTTATTACTGATAAATTGAATCAAATGTTATTTGCTTGTACTGTAGGTCAGCCCATATTGTGCTCTAAAATCTGCCCCATGGACGGAGCATGCAGCTGATACTGACCATAAACTGACCACAGGTAAATCCAAACATCAAGGATAGAGCAGTCATGGTACATTTTTCATATGCAAAATCTGCTGATTGTTTTACAATTGTAAGATACATGTTTTAACTCTACCAATACATCCTAACATGTGGATGAGTTATCTGTAAATGTTAAATTATTGATATGCAAGAAACATGTTATGTCCAGACTTGTCCAATAGATGGCAGACTAGTTTTGTATGACAAATAGTCTGACAAAATCACATTGAGGAACTCATAAATGAAAGGGGCCTTAAAAGGGAAAATTAACATTCTGTCATTGAAGCCTTGGACCTCATCTCTTACAAAACCTCTATGACTTTCTCTCTTCTCTGGAGCATTATATTGTGAAGAATGTTTTGTCCATCCAAAACAACACTGACATTCATTGTATATTGAGGCATTTAAAAAAAAAAAAAAACTGATTTTTGTGTTCCACAAGAAAACCATAGAGGTTTCATATGACATACAAGTGAGGAAATTATTACTCTTAATTTTTTTAGGGGAATTATCCTATTAAGCGTTTGATTTGCATTTGTCAAAATATTAAGCCTTTCATAAATCTGTAGTTGTCCAAGGTGTCAAGCATCGCACAGGGACAGATGTGAATACAGCCTCTGAGAAGAAGGCCAGAGCAGAAAACTGTGTTCAGCGTGAACGCCTGCACAAGAGACTGTTAAAGGCTGAAGGGGAGATCCAGGAGCTGAAGATAGAGATCGCAAATCAGAGAGCATCATGGGAGATGCGGTTTGTGGAGCTGCGAAGGAGACAACATGATTTGAGAGACCAGGTATGTGTGTCTAATTATATTTCACAAATTAATCTAACTCACAAATCCATTTTAACGAACCACCTGTGACACCTGATTGCTGCTTTGATCGCCTGGCCCTTCGTTTAAATGCAAAATGTAGTATGCATGCACGTTTTTGTGATACTGAGTATAACTCCTTTATTAGGTAATTGATGGGTTGGCAACTGGAACTAGCAATGCTCAAAGGTTGCAGTAAATACTCTCCTCTCATAAATGTTGTGTCTGAGAGGCAAACTTCTACAAATGCACAGGTCAGCACGCTGTTATGTGTACTTAAATGTACTAACATTTAAATTAATAATTTGATACAATGCACTTATTGAGTAAATACATATTTTTGCATTGTGCATATATTTTAAAACTACCCACACATGTAATTACATCTGTAATTATTTTCTGTAATTGCATCTATAATTACTCTGTTAACCTTCCCTTAACCTATACCTTACCTCAAGCTTAACCCTACCCATACCAGCAAACCAGTCCCTAACCGTACCCGTATCCACATCAACAGTAGCACAAGAGTTTAGCAATTCAACATCAACATAATACATGCACTGTACTTATTTTTTGACGTAACTAGTATTTAAAAATACCTCATATAAAGTGTGAGCAATAGATATGCAATAAGGTCAGCCGCAAAAATAACTGTCCAAGCCTTTTTTAGTGCGAATTTTTCACCGTGTTTCTTTAATAAATACTGACAGTAGTTTTTTAACGGCAAAAGAGGGTTTACGCAGATGGAGTAAGCTGTTAGTAAATCTGCCCTTTGAAGGGGTAGCTCAGCCATAAATGAAAATTAGCCCATGATTTACTCTCCCTCAAAACATCCTGACCTATATAACATTTTCCTTTTAAGACGAATACAATCAGAGTTATATTAAAAAATGTCCTGGCTTTTCCAAGATGAATAATGGGAGACAATGGGTATATTTTTTTGGAAGTACATCAAAGCGCATTCATCCATGATAAAAGTGCTCGAAACTGCTCTGCGGGGGTTAATAAATGCCTTCTGAAGCAAAGCAATGCGTTCATGTAAGAAAAATGACCATATTTAAAACTTTATCGACTAAAATAACTAGCTTCCGGCAGAAAGCTTACGCTACACCTACGTCATACATCGTCAAGTGTTACTCTTTTGGCGTAAGTCGACTTGTGTACGGCCATCTGTATATAGGATATACCACAATATAGTTATTTGTGTTATTTTATCTCATTTCAATTATTAAAAATAATTAAAAAGAAGCAAATTACAAACAATAGGACAAATTCAATATAACAAAAATATGAATTAAACAAAATTCGTTTTTCAGGTACAATAGGTTTATTTAACATGTTAGAATTGGTACAGAAATGTAATAATGAAATGTAAAAATAAAATATTGCATAGTCATCACTGTAGAAATTAAATATAAATGTGTTTCTTATTAAGGCTAAAAAAGTTATTCTGTCAAGAGCAGTGAGTGATTTTCTCTTTTGTTTGATTCATATTAATGACACACAGAGGATTGTTAGGCTACTATCACTTTAAGACCGAATGCACAGATCCATTATACTGATACACATCCAGTTTACTTTCACTTGAGCCATAACCATAACTGGCTGTGTTTACATGAAAACTCCACACAAATGGCATTTTTATACAATTGCGTGTGTATTCGACCATTCAAGCGCAATAATATGGAAGCTTGTTTCCGCCACAGAATAAAACATTTTAAAAGATAATTGTGACTTTTTTCTCAGAATTGCGAGATACAAAGTCAGAATTGCGTAATATAAAGTCGCAATTGCGTGTTATAAAGTCAGAATTGCGAGAGAAAAAACTAAGAATTCTGACTTTATATCACGCAATTGCGAATTTATAACTCGCAATTCTGACTTTATAACACATAATTGCGAGTTTATATCTTGCAATTCTGACATATTTTCTCAGAATTGTGAGATATAAAGTCGCAATTGCGAGTAATAAAGCTCAATTCTATGGGGAAAAAAGACTGACTTTTTTCCCCTCAGAATAGTTTATATCTCACAATTCTGACTTTACAACACGCAATTGCGACTTTATATCATGCAATTCTGACTTTATATCTCCCAATTGCGCATTATAAAGTCATAATTGCGAGATATAAACATGCAATTCTGAGAGAAAAAGTCAGAATTGCGAGTTTATATCTCATAATTCTGACTTTACAACACGCAATTCTGACTTTATAACTCGCAATTGCGACTTTATTTCACGCAATTGTGACTTTCGCGCAATTTTGAGATTTATTTTTCATTCTGTGGCGGAAACAAGCTTCCATACAATAAGGCGTGAAAGAGAACGTCCTGGTTGCGTATGCAACCCACCGTTCCCTGAAGGAGGGAACGGAGGACGTAGTCGACGGTCGACTGAATTGGGATTACGCTAGGGACCCTATCATCTTCGATTACTATTGAACGAGCCAATGGAATTTGGCGTGCGTGATTTGCATCACACACTCCGCCCCCGCGGCGCGGGTATAAATACGGAAGTGGATGCACGCACTAGTTGCTTTTCGCTGAGGAGCCGAGAGTAACCCGGGGTCAGCGGTGGTCCAGAGGTAGTGGCAAGGGGACTACGTCCTCCGTTCCCTCCTTCAGGGAACGGTGGGTTGCATACGCAACCAGGACGTTCCCTTTCAGTCGATAACTTCAGACGTAGCCGACGGTCGACTGAATTGGGCCCTTTGAACACGCCACTAACGCTGCCACCTTCCAGTGCCTAAACCAAAGCCTCCTGATGCCCCCGCAAATTTAAGGCGGGGAAGGACAGGTTTTAGGCCAGGGAAGTCACTGCTGTTCCTACAGGACCACTGGGAAAGCGTTCCCCGTACATTGGAAGGAAGGGACGCTGCGGAAGCCACATCCAACCCAGAGGGAGGTAACGTGGAGAATACACATATGAACTGGGCGGAAAACCGGGCAGTCTAACATATGGAATGTCACTGGGGTGGCTCCAGCCTAAGACGGGGGAGACACACCGGACAGTGACGGCAGAGAGACTCTGCTGAGGGAAGACACGGGCTCGCCGCAGGGAGCCGTATCGTGGAAGAATACACATATGGGGTCGCCGTAGGGACCGCAACATATGGACCCAGCCTAACACAGGTTCCACACTGCTTACGAGTGGTAGGCCTAACACCAGACGTTCCGCACGTCCGACGTCGGAGGGGTGTGGAGGAACTCAACAGGGTTCAATTTTAAGGGAACTCAACTGGAGTAGAAAGGCGCACGTATCCAGTCCATAGGAGGGGAATGGCGCAGCAAGCTGACACTTGAACCGGGCTCACGGTGAAACTGACTTCATGAGAAGGGAGCCCACGGGAAGCAGCGGTTCAACTAGGTGTCGTCCAGCCCCCAACTCTAGAATCTGTTTAGCAAAGCATATCGTCAACGCCCAGGCGGAGCACTTTACACTCATCATAGAGGAGCTCAACACCTAAGTGGACATGTTGCATCTCGGATTTTTACCGAAATGAAGGCAAGCACTAAGTGCAACTTTGCATGGAAACAGTCTTCCCTCTCTGCTGAATTCCAACAGATATTTGTAGAGCTGGTCTGAGGTCTATGGCTTGAGTTCTGTACACGTCCAAGCGAACGGACAGAGAAGCCAGGGCTGGATCTGCCTCCTCCAGGGCAGCGCTTGCAGGCTCACCACCTGCTCCTTTTATTACGGGAGAGGTAGGAACCTTGGGCACAATCCGAGCCGGGGTCTCAGCTTGTGAGAGTTAGCCGGCCCAGACTCCAGGCACAATACGTTGACCGAAAGCGAGCAAGTCCCTACCCTCTAGTAGAGACCACGCGAGCAGGAGAACTGATATAACAGAATTTTTAACTAACTGCCTGCAGTGGCTCAGGGGCGGTCTCTGCAGTGCAGTCGCACCAGGACAAGGCCCAAGAGGATAAAGAGGGACGCAAGGATTTACCAGACCTTGCTCCTCAGGAACTTGACGATCAGAACGTGCTTCTGCACACTTCTGCAACACGATGAGCGTCGTTTAAACACAACATCATTTTGGCAACATCATTTTGAGGGTGAAGGAAAACAGCCTACTCCAATCCATTTCGCCGGACAGAGAGCACTGAAGTGATCGAAAGCTTTCAGGATCTCCTCTGGAGAGAAGACGCACTCAACGACTAGGTTCCACTTCTAAAGGCATAAGCACGCTACCCATTTCTAGGGGGTGCTCGCAGAAGTGATGGTAACTATCACATGCCCTGTGATAGCCACCTGAACCTCCGCGTTCAGATGTAAGACCGCCCGGAATCTCCGGGGGAAGAACGCGGGTGCCCTCATGCCCCGTCCCTGAAAGAGTTTTCAGGGGAAGTCAGGAAGGCTGTCGATGGGAACCAGGTCTAGTTGGGCCAATAAGGGGCAACTATGAAGACCTGTTCCTCTCCTGACTTAGCACGTAGGTGCAAGCGACGGGCGCAAAAAGACAGGAGCGTTGCTCAACACAACATGTGAAGATCACTGGGCTTCAGGAGCATCTTCTGCTCAGCACTTGAGTGTGACAAGTTCACTGAGCTTCAGGAGCATTCCTGCTCAACACCTGAGTGTGATAAACTCACTGAGCTTCAGGAGCATTTCTGCTCAACACTTGAGTGCGAAGAACTTCACTGAGCACCAGGAGCATTTCTGCTCAGCACTGAGTGTGATGAACTCACTGAGCTACAGGAGCATTGCTACTCAACACCTGAGTGCGACGAACTTCACTGAGTTTCAGGAGCAGTTCTGCACAACATGAAGTGTGATGATTTCACTGACTTGAACAGGCGCAAGGCGACCATGAGTCGCAGTCACTTTTAGAAGGCTCACTGGGGTTAAACACATTCCTGCGGGCCCCTGGGGCAGCTGAGACCCAGTGTTTGTCCAAGGGTAGTCCGCTCGGTTTACACAAACACTGGCGGAAAGATGAAACCGGGGGGGGGGTGGGGGGGGGGCAACTGAGTGCCCCGGAATGGTCATGACCCAGCTGGACCCAGGGGATGGAGTCTCCACTTGCCCTGGCTATAACTGTCGTGAGGCTCGATGGCGGCACGATTGAGTAAAGCGGGAGGAGTGGAACAAAGCGTCCTCAGAAGCTTCTGACTCCAAGGAGGAGGTGACGGGTGAGTTGTGACATGCAGGGGAAGCTTGCGCAGCGGTCGCAATGTCTAACAACTCGAGGCACGAATGCCCGTGTAGTCGGGGGTCGCCCAGGCCCCCGTTAAAACACGCCCTTTGTACATGGCCCCTCTGTTGAGGAGGGTTTGGCAGCAGACCGGGATGAACTATAGTCACACAGGGTGAGCTGCTCTGCCACGGTCACCTCGGGACTCGATCATGAAGCTAGCGCTGAAGCGGTCAAATATGGAGGAAGCCAAAGGCTGCGACTACCATATACCCCAGGAGCCTCTGAAAGTTCTTTCAGTGGGACCCTTTCTCACTTCAACACCAGCTGAACACATTCTCATTGGAGAGACGTGTTAGACCGAGTCCCTCTCCAAAACTGAAAAAGAGATACTCAGCCCGTGGGCGAGATTACTCTCTTCCAGTTGACCTGAAGACCCAACGGGCTCTGGAGCACTCGAGGGAAGGACACTGTACTGATACTCCACCCTTAGACGCAACACACAGGATGGCCTGCGGTGCGGAAGGTAGAGATCTGAAGCACATGTCTTTCAGGTCGGAGCTGCAGACCAATCTTGGGCCAAGATGGTCACGACTCACCACCTAGTAGCACGAAGAACGAGTTTGCAACTAGCCTTCGTACCGGCTGGAGGAGCGGCTATATCAAATCCTTTGCCAGCAGGATAAGATAAGCACGCACAAGTCAGGAGCACTGCTCCACACTCGGTGTAATGAACATCACTGAATTTTCAGGACCACGTCTGCTCAACACCTAATGTGATGATTATCACTGACTTGAGCGGGGTAGCCGAGCCTGAGGTGGGGCAGCAAAGTAGAGATAGTGGTGTTAGTGTGCAGTGCAACACTTACCTGTCTCCACTAGCGGCAGGGGGACGTGAGAAGGCGGATGACCGGGTCCTCGAACGCCCCAAGCTGCCTGCTGGCGACCAAGGGAAGCTGGGGGATGTAAGGATATTACAGGGTCACACCCGCCAGACTGGTCCACTTGGGACTCAGGAATAGAAAATTTGCTCTTTTTCTGAATATGTGGGTCCCGCTGACCCCGTTTTTATAGGGGCCAGCGGCGGAACAGACACACACATAACAAAAAACTCCAGCCGGCCCTCCAACCAGCCAGAGGGAGTGGATCGGCGACCACTCCACGAGCAACTCCTCCATCCCTGAGAGCCCATCCAGGTTCAGCGTTTTCTTTTGCGCTGATGCTTACCACCTTGCTTGGCAGCGCCTGGAGCAGGCTGGGCGCCCCTTCCGCGGCCAGCTCCACGCCGGAACCTGGGTGAAGGCTGCTGCGATGGTCCGGCGGGAGCTGAGGCGGCTGCAGGCGGACGCCCTCGGCGACGAACAGGCGGAGGATCTGACCACGGCGAGCGGGTGAAGGCAGCAGCATCCCTCCGAGGCAGGATGTGCCGGATGGCCTCCGTCTGTTTCTGAGCTGTAGAGAACTCTGGGCAAAGTTCTCCACAGCGTCGCCGAATAACCCAACCTGGGAAATGGGAGAGTCCAGGAACCGAACCTTGTCCACTTCTCTCATATCGGCCAGGTTGAGCCAGAGATGGCGCTCCTGGACCACAAGTGTGGACATCGCCGAACTGACCGCGCGAGCTGCAACCTTCGCTGCCCGGAGGGCGAGGTCAGTTGCAGTGCGGAGCTCACCCATGAGCTCACGGTCCGAACTACCCTCGTGCATGTTCATGAGTGCCTGGGCCTGGTGGACCTGGAGCAACGCCATGGCATGCAAGGAGGAAGCGGCTTGCCCACAAGCTTTGTAAGCCTTGCCCGTAAGAGCGGACGAGAACTTACAGGCTTTAGAGGGGTGACGAGGATCACCTCTCCAGGAAGCGGCCGCCGTTGGGCATAACTGCATCGCAACGGCCCGCTCCACCGGAGGGATAGCCTCGTAACCCTTCACCGCTCCCCCCATCAAGGGTAGTGAGGGGGGAGGAGCTACTCAGGCGGTTTCTGGCAGAGAAAGGTGCCATCCATGCCCTCGTAAGCTCCTCATGCACTTCAGGAAAGAAAGGAACCGGGGCGGCGGACTGAGAACCAGTACGGCCCGCCCCCATATACCAATCATCCAACCGAGATGGCTCGGGACACGGTGGAGGGTTCCACACGAGCCCTACCGCCTTGGCGGCCTTTTTCAGCATAGCTGACATTTCTGGATCTGGCTCGGGCAACACTGGTCTCCCGGAGGGAGGCAGTGCAGCCGAGTCGTCATCTCCAGAGTTCAGCTCCCCCTCCGATGCTGCGATTGACATCGTATCCCCTGGAGGGGCCCCAAATGACACGGCTGGCCTGTCCATTACAGAGGGACCAGCAGGATCAATGGGGAGCTCCACCGGTTGCGGTGTGAAAGAGGAGTGAGGGACCCACGGGGCCTGGCCGGGCGAATTACCCCTCACTGTGACCCTCAGATCACCCAGCTTGGACGAGATCTCAACACCGAGATGGTCATGTTCCCGCAGTGAGAACATGACTCATCCACGAAAGCTGCCTCGGCATGCTGTAAGCCCAAACATGCGACACAACTTTCGTGACCGTCAGAGGGGGATAGTGCCAGACCGCACCCAGAAACGCACGGATGGAATGGCATCTTGAAAAAGACGCACTCACACCCATGTTGCTCTTTTAGGAAATGGGACCGTCACCAGTGCCGGAGCACACAGGGAATGACCGCGGCAAACACTGAATAGTCTTTCAACCAACAGTGAAGCACTCACTTCTCGCCCTCTAACCAACCGTCAACACACAAACAAACAATAGAAATTTGATGCTGTTAAAACAGAAGTTGAGAGCTGAGAAGCTCGCGATCACCGCTGCACCACGCTGTAGAACACCAACACTGGAGAGGTCTTCCCGTAAGAACACTGACAAACTCGCTCGTTGAATACAACAGCACTCTTCAGAGACATCAAAGACGAACGGCTCCGAAGCGAAAGGCAACTAGTGCGTGCATCCACTTCCGTATTTATACCCGCGCCGCGGGGGGCGGAGTGCGTGATGCAAATCACGCACGCCAAATTCCATTGGCTCGTTCAATAGTAATCGAAGATGATAGGCTCCCTAGCGTGATCCCAATTCAGTCGACCGTCGACTACGTCTGACGTTATCGACTGAAAGGGAACTGAATTCGCAATCACATGCTGAGAGACTCAGCTTTCTGTGCACGTAACCGTTGTCATGTATGATACATGTTGTAATGTAATGGAGTGAACGCTGTGAGGCGCTATTGCACATTATATCATAGGCTGACACGTGTGTAAGCCAGTTCAGTTCAACCACATGCAGTCTCCTGTCATCCATACATTACACACGTGTTTACGCTGTCAGCCAGCGCGTGCACCACATTGAGCTCTTTTTCACTGCTTCGTAAAACTTTACATCGAGCACATCCCAAATTCGCGATCGACTGAGAGAGGCAGCTTTCTGTGTGTGTACTTCGGCAGTGTGCCGTCAGCACAAGCGCTGCATTTCATCACTCTAAACTAAAGTGTCAAAAGAGCTATATATATTTACATACCGTGATACACACTATATAGCAAAATCTCAGACATTTTATACCGCGGTAACAATACTACACAGTCCTATAATTGTTTGTTTGCTTTTTGTAGTGTGTGGACAGACAAGGTTTCTGTATCGCTCTTTGAAAATGGGTTCAGTCGGGTTCTATATAGAACTCTAGGGCTCTTAAATCAATTTTAAAGAACCCTTTATGCCAAAATATAAGGAGAAATGTCTTCATGTTTTACGAGCTATTTCAAATTTTCTAGTGATAAAGTATGTTAACAGGCTGTTTAATTGTATCAGAATAAAAAATTAATTAAAGCAAATTTATTTAGGATAAAATCCATAAAATGATGCCATGATGGGATCCCCTAAAAGGTTGCATATACAGTATATGAAGCGCCTGATGGAAGCATAACCTTTTTAACTTGCATTTCAATTGTGTGATGTGATCTTTTCAGTTGAGCGCTGAGATTCTGGTGAGGTCTGCATTGCTGTACAGAGACACCGACTCAGATGATACAAACGAGGTCTTTGTTGAGTCCGGGTTGGAGAACGGACTGGATTCTGAGGAGAAGGAACATGAATGTTCTAGTAAGAGTTTCTTTGGTGGACTGAATGTCAAAACTGCCCTGGTGTTACACCGTGTCCTAACAAGACGCGATGGGACACGATTCCAGTGACAAGCATTTTAGTCTCTCCACACCAGATCATGTGACCCGACTACTGGACGCCAATCAGAAGAGCGTGTGGGCGGAGCCTCTCTGCAAGCACACTGCATATTAATATTACACCATTATTAAAATTACCGAGTGGCAGAACCAATCTTTGTCGAACTTATTTGCTCACATTGAATGAGCTTGAATGTTCTTGTTTCCTTTAATTTAATTTAAAGGTGACATATTATGCCCCTTTTCACAAGATAAATCTATAGTTTCCCCAGAACGTGCCTGTGAAATTTCAGCTCAAAATACCAGATCATTTATTATAGCTTGTCAAATTTGCCCCTTTATGGTTATGAGCAAAAACACAGCTGTTTAGTGTTTGTCTCTTTAAATGCAAATGAGCTGCAGCTCCGCCTCCGTTCAGAAGAGGGCGGAGTCTTTACACGCACTGCAGATTATCCGGCAATAATAAAACAAGCCAATCTCACTCATCCAGAATCCCAGAATAACCAGTAGCGAGTGCAGCCTTACGGAGAGACTCAGGAAGAGTTTCACTTTTACACGTTTCTGAATGTTAGAGTTACATTGATCTCATCGACTTGCATGTACCGTCATGTTGAACTTCTACACACGTGTCCACAGTTCCTGAGGTGTTTATAAGACAGCGGTGACATGTTCTGGTCTGGAATAGTGTTCAGTGCTCGTCTGTGTTCAACGACAGAACAGTTTCAGGCTTTGCTGGATCTTCTGCCGTTGCGTTAGAACTGGTCACTGTTGTCGCTTGCGAAACCAAATGTCGTGCCGTGTGTGTAAACGTGCAGATTAAGCGCCGGTAATATTATAATAAGATCCTCTTCATACGTCAGAAGGAGAGAAATGTGATCGGCACTTACACATGGAGAAAGTCAGATTTTCATGATATGTCCACTTTAACATCTGAAGTGAATTATCCATTGTTGCTCTCAGTCTGGCTATAACTGTCACACAAAATAATATTCAAGATGCCTTTAACATTAAATATAGCACAATGTTGTTGTTTCAGCCGGCTGGTTAGGACAAAAACTCGGATTATCATGGAAAAGGCCTTTTATCGTGAGCCACTGTGTCATGTCTGGTTAGCACACGGTGTAAGGAAAATGGAAATGAATCGAAAAAATTAGACCATGTCTTCCAACTTTCCATAGGTGGTCTCAGTCTGAGACAGATTCACCAGCAGAAGAGTGTCACCGGCCCATCAGACTCCAGAGCCACGTCTGCCATGTCTAACATCAGGTCTCGTTTATAATGTTTTAAAGGTGCACTGTGTAATTTTTAGTGGCATCTAGTGGTGAGGTTGCGAATTGCAACCAACAGAAGTTATGCTGGCCGACAGGAAGTGATGTCGTCGTCTGAGACAGCAGAGAGGAGCCAGATAAACAAAGAAAATTTAAGACATTATGCTTACTTAATTATTCAGTAAAATGATATGTTATTATATTATTGTCACTTGTTCATCATTGTGTCAGTGTTTTATTCGCTGACTTTTGCTAGCTTCTTTGCATGAAGAACAACATTTGAAACGTGAATGTCCGTTTAGGGCCACCGTAAAAACATGGTGGCGCAAAATGGCTATAAGGGGAAATGTAGTGTGTGTACATAGAAATGGCAAATTCTAAGTTAACAAAAACATAACGGTTCATTATGTAAGGTCCTTGTACACCACTGAAAGCATTGCTATGTTATGATATTGCATTTCTGTCAACAGATGCTCCTAAATATTACACAATGCACCTTTAAGCTTGACATGTTCATTCTTCTCTGTTATTGTCACAATCAAGTGTTCCAGAGAACTGTGTAATAAATTGACTCTGGAATGCAGTGATTGGCCAATCAGACTCAAGAATTCCTGTCAAACAATCAGTGATACATTTAAAGAGTATTTGCATAAGTGTCACATGTTTTCTTCAGCGTAAGGTCTTGGAGGAGTGGAGGTGGACCTCATCGAGTGTTTGTTCCCCACTCTCCCCTGGACCTGAAGATCGGGCACAGGGTTCGAATCATGTTACCCTCGGGACGGATCAGCACCGGTACCTTACGCTACCTGGGCAACATGAGGAACTCTCCCGACTACCATCTCGGCGTAGAACTGGAGTCGGCGGATAACGGGCAGCATGACGGCTCCTGTGGAGGGCACTGCTACTTTGACTGGTATGAGACTGTTTCTGGCCTTCAAATGATGGGAAACTTGGTTTTATACTGATGAAAAGACTAGCTAATTCTGCGGTCATGCTGTAATTATCATAAGTGACATTCCATTCAAAGATGATCACGTCTTCGGAATTATGTGTTTCTATATGGCAACAATTCGGGAAATTCCGAGTTTGCAAGTTGTAATTACGAGTTCTACGAGGACTCAAATCTCATTATTACGGTAATTACAGCATGGTGACAGGAATATTTATAGATTATCATTTAAATATCATTAAATTATGTAAAGCACTTTGAATTCCCAAAAAACGCTATATGAATGTAATGAATTAATTCATATTAATTAATTAAATATTTAAAGTTTTAATGAGGACACTTAGAAATTAATAAACGAATTTGACCATATTGAAGATTTCTGATAAAATATTTACCTTTTAAACAGTGTTATTTTAGAATTATTAAAATACTTCATAATACTTTCATAATATTTAGATTTTTTTTGTATTTACCATTTCCATTTTAACTTTAAAGTTTTTTTTAGTAATTCTGTTATTTCTTTTTTGTCCTTTTTATTAGTTAAAATGTGTTTTATTTCAGTTTTAGTTTTAGTTATTTTAGTACATCGAGTTAAACTAAGTAAAAATGAGAAATGTTGCTTTGGCAACTAGATGAAATATTTGATTTTATTTCAGTAAACATTTATCTTATTTAAAGTTGCAAAAATTATTGTTTTTATGGCTTTATTTTCAGTCACTATAATAACTTTCTTTTAAAACCGTAGTTCTCAACTTTTTTCGGCCAAAATTCATTATTTATATCCCTCACCACTGCATCAAATTATATGTAAACTATGGTATTCGCTGAATATTAATGTTGATTATTTTTCTGTTTGTTATTATTATTATTATTATTATTATTATTATTATTATTATTATTATATCACTAAAAAAAGAATGTCACTGAATGCCAAAAAGCAAATTTAATTTGACTGGACAGATGGAATATCATTACATCATTAGTTTCACAGGGAGCAAAAAGGCCATGTGAATATTTATGACTGAACACCGAAACTGTTCGGTAGCTTATCACAAACTGCAGTCAATCAGCAAACAGAAAGTTCTCTTTTTATTATTCCAGAAAAAAAGCTGAAGGGATTGTTTAGTGATGTCAGTTCTGATATCATGTCTGGATGCCATTGTGAAAGCTAACAGAAACAAACACTGAATTAAAGACTGAGGTTTTACACCAGCCGAGTCACATCTAAAGCAAACAGAACCTGTTCTCATCAGTGACGCTGTCTAGCGCCCACAGTCAACAGATGTCTGGTATATTTCTGGTGTAATCCGTGTGATTGTGACAACAGTTTTGGAAAGTTCGGCTTTGATGAGTCCAGCCAGTGTTACAACTCCTCTCGCCGTGAGTCTTCGTGTAAACTCGAGCCACACGAACAGCTCTGTTCTCTGATAACCCTTGAGAAATACTGTCTAAAAGGGGTCGTCGGATGCAGAATTCACCTATATTAGCATTTTTCCTGTATTAGCATATTTCCCATATTAGCATATTTCCTGTATTAGCATATTTCTCGTATTAGCATATTTCCCATATTAGCATATTTCCTGTATTAGCATATTTCCCATATCAGCATATTTCCTGTATTAGCATATTTCTCGTATTAGCATATTTCCCATATTAGCATATTTCCTGTATTAAAATTTCCAGTATTCGAATATTTCCTGTATTAACATATATTAACAGTATTAGCATATTTCCCGTATTAACCTTTCCAGTATTAGAATATTTCTTGTATTAACATATTTCCAATATTAGCATATTTCCTGTATTAACACATTTCCCGTATTAGCATATTTCCAGAATTAACATATTTCCTGTATTAACACATTTCCCGTATTAGCATATTTCCTGTATTAACATATTTCCCATATTAGCATATTTCCTGTATTAGCATATTTCCTGTATTAGCATATTTCCCATATTAGCATATTTACGCCTTTAGCCATTTGTATACTGTCCGCCAAGGCATCACTTTATGTGTCTTGTGTCTACACGACCCACAGAAGGGGGGGGGGGGGGGGGGGGCAGTTGCTCATTATCATTTAAAGAGACATGCAGAAACGGGTCGCTGTGAACAGAGCTGTTTTTGAGGAGGTAAAAGGTGTTGTTTTACACAACCATTGAGGAATTCTAACCAAAGTATGTTACAAACATTACACGAAGACCCCTAAAGAATCACACCTACTTGTGTAAAATGGGCATCCGACGACCCCTTTAAAATTATGTCTTCATTGGGTAACGCTTCATTTTACTGTCCTGTTTCCCATGTACATACTATTTACTTATTATAGTAACTACAATAACTGGGTAATAACTAGGTACTAACCCTGAACATACCCCTAAACCCATGTACTTACCTTATATTACCCAGTACTTTCTAGATAAGTACACTGTAAGTACTGTACTGTAAAATGAAGCGTTTCCCTTCATTGCTGTTCTTTTCTTCTGATATTTCTTTTTCACTTCCTCTTTCTCTTCAGTGACCCAGGACATGGAGCATTTGTAGCATTCAGTAAATTGTTGATGGCTTGGGAGTAAATCAGGGACACTTGTGAAGAACTGCAGTCGCACAACAGTTTGCCGTACGGTTCCACTGCAGATATTTGGTGAGATGTTTTTGTAAGTTAGCACCATCCTGGATCCCTCGACACAAACTCAATAGGATCTCTCCATTGGCTTTTGGATTATTGACGAATATAAGCTCTGTGACTAACAAAAGTATGTGATACTCGTATGTTTTGTTCATCATGATAATCTTCATTAGTGACAACAAGCGCAAACACACTTGGCAGAAGTCAAAAGCTGAAAATGAACTACACCACGGTCACATGACTTCCATATCACCATCATTACACTTCAACAAGGTTTTCCCCGAAAGTTAGAGTTAGTGCGCGATTATAAACACAAAGAGGCTGTGAAAGTAAATACATTACAATACTTATTTATAAAGCACATTTAAAAACAACCAAGGCTGTACAGAACTGAATAAAACTTAGAACAATATAACTAAAACTATCAATAAAGGAACACACAACAATGTGACGACGCCGTCCGTAGTCCCAGTTAGACACTTGTTAGCAACCACCTTTTACAAGACAAGTCAAAGCTTCAAAATGTATGTCGAAAAATAAAACATTGCGTGTGTTCACCTTATGAACCGAAAAACCCATTGACCTCGGGACGATGGATCAGGAAGTGTTGAAATGTAAACTTGTTTGTGTGCTTTGGCTTACAGAAATATGTCAACCCTGCAGCATCTATTCACATGTGTGTAGTCTAACTAGTACAGTAACTTCTTACTGACAAACAACCTTATTGAACTTCTACTAGTGTCATCAAGTGAAATAGCAAAAAACTATGACCGTTTTACCGAACCTTCTCAAAAACAGTCCCAGCCCACGATTGTGCAGTTGGATGCACAGAATAAAGTTTTCGAAGTATCAGTCTATAAGTAACCTGTCTTTGCTCTTTTAGCTAGAATAGGAGACGACACACTTGCACAGCAAAATCTTTTGGTAAAGAATAGTACTTCAGATGTTTAATGGGTTACTCTGAGATCTGTCACTAGAATCTGCCAACCCGATCTCACGAGGGGGGATTTCTTACGAATTTATACGATACGAAAACGTGTGGAATTTATAAGAAAAATTAACCCTCTGGTGCTCTTCGTGTGTCAGTCAAAAATGACAAAAATGTTTTTTATTTAATATTTTGTATTGTTAGGGGATTTTATGGTACTAAATTATATTTACGCTGTATTTATATTCCATTTATTCACTTTTTGAGTATAGACCTGAAAAATAAATGTCCAACTTAAACTGTTGTATATCTTTAATGCTTTAGAGCAGTGGTTCCCAACCTTTTTTTGTCTGAGACCTCGTTTTTCCCAAGAAAATATTTTAGGGCCCCCTTCACATTTAATGATATTGTCGCTCTAATGATATTGCAGCAAGGATGACAAAATGTTTTGTTTTTAAACAAGCAGTTTGTTTATTACTATAACCAAATATGTTTATGCACAAATAATAGCGAATAATATTGAAAATACTATAACAAATATCAGTAGGCCGTTTGTAATTTAATAACGTAAGCCTAGGAGTAGCCTATTAATTGGCCCTATTTGAAATGCAATAACAAAAATATCAGTATTCACACTGGTGTGTAGGGGGAAAATAATTAATATAGGCTATTACAAAATGACTGGTGTCTGGGACCTCAATACTTGCATGTTATTTGTGAGGCATTATCAATCAGTGTGAGGATTGCGTCATTATGTCTAAGACAAGTCACTGGGTTACACCGCAGCGGTATGACCCGAACTAGTGTAAAATAGTCCCAATATAAACACGTTTGGAAAATGGATTCATGATGTACTCGCTCATTATATAAATTTAGTCAATTTTGAACACAAAAAGGTTACGGACTGCTGCTTTAATGCTCAGTGTTCAACACTTTTCAAAATATGACGCGACCCCCCCAAAGAGCTCGCTGACGCCCCCTGTTGGGAACCGAACAGACTGAAGTTTCAAAGATGCTTTTCAAAGACGACACTTTGCAGATTACTGCGGAACTGAAAAAAGTTTTAAAAAGTGAACTTAAAAAAAGTAACAGAATTGTATTTGTATTTTTATGAAAAATGCGCAAAAATACTATTTCCAATTTTTATATGACATATATACATTTCAAAATCATGTGGTACTCTAAAACTGCAAGAGAATCAAAGCCATAAATTGGCCAAATTTGAGGTTGATATCACAAAAAATATGCTTTCAGTGAGAGTGTGTTCGACTGCAGTACCAAACGCTTCCACTAGATGAAATTCGTCTCCCATTCATTTTCAACGCACTCATTTTTGACCACGATTAGAACAAGTGTGACTATTTTTTCAGGACCACTGAACCTTTTCGAATCATGTACATGATTTATTTTTTTGTGTTCACTTAGCAATTTCCAAAACCTTTGCTAAGTTTCCCACCATTCCGACGAAGTAAAAAATTCTAAACAAGAAAACGTAAAAAGTTCAGCACATTCTCAACAGTAGCTTTAGAGAATGATCAAATCAGACAAAATATTTACATACAAGGAGCAGACATGTGTAGAAGTGTGATTAATGATGAACGATGAGCAAATTCTGTGGAAGTATGCAGCCATGCGTTTCAGACAGGTCTACTTATTGCCAATATCCGCTAATGCAAATCAAAGAAACACCCTATTGAACCGGGGCGAAGTGGACTTTTAAACAGCCAAATGAGGCAAATATCAGAAACCTCTCATTTGCATTCTACTATTTCAGGTTTAGGTTCAAAATACCCTGTATTTACTGTACATCACAAGAGGCCTGCGATCTGCAGGATGAAGAAGTTATCTAAAGATTTCCCTGTATGTCGAATTATGTGTTCTGATGTTTCATTATTGTGGACCTTCATGGAAACTATGAGGATGTTAAAAGGTTTAATTTGGTATTTTACCCTAGATAAACTATAATGCTCAAGTTATCAAATGTTTGCTAAAGATGCAATAATGTGACACATGTATTTGCTTTAGCTTTGCCTTTTTTGGTTATAATTTTAGTCACCTAACTTCCTCTTACTAAGAAAGGAAGAAACATTCCTATGGATTGAGATAAAGTAATAAACAATGATCACATGGTTTACAAGGAGCTGTTTTGCATATTCATAATGCACTTTTTGTTGCTGGTTAACTTCCTTCTTCCTTGTAGAGGCCGATAAGTATATAGTCAGAAAGAGAGGGAAGGAAGGAGACCAAAAGCCAAATTTGACACTGAATGAAATACACATGGATTCACTATTCAAATCAAACATTGTCTTGCTCCACATCATTTTTGTATATATATTTACATGTGAAAATGTCATTATACATAAGCTGCTAATACCTATTTGTATATAGCCTACTTGCATATTTAACATTTTTATTTGTAAGATTGCATGATTATATAAAAGCTCAAGTTATAGTGAAACCAAAAAAAAGTGAACACGTGAACAACATTATATTGACTATTATTACTAAACTATTTACGGCACCAATGGTTGAATGCAGAGGACTTCTGAAACGAGGAGGCAAAGTCCACTCTATTTCTGTCTTTCTTTCATTTTTTTAGACTAATAAAATTACTGTGATTTTCACCAACCTATTTTGAAAAAAATCCTGGATGGAAAAACGACAAGATGCGCATAAAGTCTAAAAATGTAAGCACTCAATTAAGACGGACATTTTTTATCAAGTAAGAAGACATGTTTGAAACACATTTACAGAATAAACCCTCGTCCCATGTGACTTTCCGTCAGCGCCAGCTGTGATTGGATAACTGGACTAACCAGCGGACCAATGGCATCACAGCATCTCAAACGTTGGTTTGCGGTTTCTGAAACGCCAGAGTCAAAGTGTGTGATCAGAATGATTTGGTTTAATTCGTGCAGAAGCGTGTGTGTTCACAAACACCAGCATCCGAACGCTAGAGAACATAACAGCGTTTATTGTGTTTCGTCTGACGCTCGAGACTCACTCGTTAATGATGGAGGGGAAAAGAGCCACATTGCAACAACTTCTATTTACTGTATATTATATATAAATGGATATAGAATTTTAATTTGAAAAAAAAGAAAAAGAAAATAAAAAGAATTTATCATTTTATTTTATTGAATGTTTTACAGATATTTTGCACCAATTTCCTAGGAAGTGATGATTTTGTTCTCTTGAACACATGGGATGGAAACGCTGCTTTTTTCACAAACGTTTTTACGTGATATTCTAATTTTGCGCATAAGTTAAATTCATAATTTTGGATGGGTGATTTTCTCACACATTTTTTATTTTGTTACTCCTTTCTCTATTTTTTATTATTGGTCAGTGTAATTATTGTTCATTCCACCTTTAAGTATAGCATTTTAATTTGTGAGATCAATGAGATGTGCAAAAAAAAAAAAAAGCCAGATACACATTTATCATTTTATTTTAATGAATGTTAAAGGGACAAGGAGCAGGAAATACATCTTTATTCATTGCATTTGCCAATGCAACTCTGAGAACTTAATTCCTGTTCACATTAATGATTATAAGGCACTGGCAGGTAATACACATGTTGCTACTTGGACACAAGCTGTTACAGCTGAGTATGATATTTTTAGAACTGAAACAAACAGAATGACAACAACATAATGCACACAAGCTCATGTTAATGGAACATCTTTGCAAACAGATGCTAAAATTAGACTGTCTCCTCTGACGAGAAAACATGAAACTGGACGAACTCATGCTCACTGACAGTTAAAATAGATACTAGCTAATCAAAGACACAAGTGTGATACAAATTACACAAATAACTATATGCTAGTTTGAAAATAGTGGATAAAACATCAGTGTAATAATTTTAATAATAATGATGTCATCATTATGTTGAATTGACACATCTAAAGCCAAATTTTTTCCTAATATATTTTTAAGTCATATTTTTGACATGCATTAAAACGTAAATCATGACTACTTAGTGCAAAGAATTCACTATTCTCTTGTTTGAGAGGAGACATTTGAACATTGAGATGAATAAAGTAAATTTTCATATATACTGTCATAGCTGGAAATATGTGAGATGTCCTTTGTACATTCAAATAGTCAAAATCCACAAGCTCAACATTAGATAATTGAACGAGATTTATAAGAAACATGTAACATTAAAGCACAATGAAATATGATGTCCAGTACTGTGGAAAGATTCAGAAAATGCAATGTGTAAGAGTTAAATTGTAGTGCTTGACATGAGTACTATTCTAAAAACGTATTGGGGGATCCCCATCCCTAACAACTGAAACACAGAAGTACAATAAAAAGTCTGCAGGAGACAAGGAATCTCTGTGGTGGAGTAGAATTGAATAACCAATCAGCTGCAGACTTTAGAACAAAATTCCTCTGAAAACAGGGCTGGCCCTTAATGACTGTAATTACATACAATTACATTTACAGAATGCTCAAATTACATTTCAGCTTCTGTCCAAACCAAATGTGCAGCCTTTGAGACAAGGTACAGTTTGCTACACGTTAGGAGCAACAATTGATGCAATGTGCATCAACCTCTTTAAAAACAACTAGACGCTCATTTGACTTTGTAGTCATACGTAGTTACCACATGTACTATGTGATAAGTCATTTAGGTTTCTGAGACTTTAAAAAGCCCCAGTCTGGAACCTCCAAAAAACAGAAAAGATGAAAACACCAGAACTACACTGTCAGAAAAAAGGGGAAAAACTGTACCTTCAGGGGTACAACAGCTTGTTATTGGGTGAAAAGATAGTACCTTATCTACCCACAAAAGGTGCATATAAGTATGTTAGGGTAGCAACATGTACCCTTAAAGTAACACAATTGACATTTTAGAGGCAACACAGTACACAGATGTCCCTTTAAGGCAGAGGTCTTCAACCCTTCTCCTGGGGACCCGGTCTCCTGCAGAGTTTAGTTCCAACCCTAATCAAACACGCCTGAAACAACCAATCAAGTTTTTCAGGATCACTTGAAAATACACAGGCAGGTGTTCTGAAGCAGGTTGGAAATAAGTCTTGAAGCCCCCAGGTGCAAGGTTAAAGACATGTGAAGGCCAAGTACGGTAACTCGTACCATGAGTTTGCACTCTGCAAACCATAGACACACACACCCGGAGCAGTGGGCAGCCTTTTTTGCTGTGGCGCCCGGAAAGCGATTTGGGGTTACTGCCTTACTCAAGGGTACCAGAGTAATTTCCTTCAAGTATTGAGAATCAAACCCACAACCTTTGGGTTACCAGTTTGACTCTTTAACCATTAGGCCACGACTGCCCCCTAAGCCTCTGCTTTTAGGGTATTGCCCCAGAGACAAGCTGTTGTACCCATAAAGATCAAAGTTTTGGGCATTTTTTAATAGTAAGTAAGACCTACTTATGGGCAGGGTGTTCTTTATTTTTACCATTTTGCCTTTAATGATATAGGATAGTATAGAACAGGGGTGTTCAATCTTGCTCATGAAGGACCACTGAGCTAGGGGTAACATGGTACACAGTTTTCCCCTTTTAAGGCAGAGGTCTCAAACCCTACTCCTGGGGACCCGCTGTCCTGTAGAGTTTAGCTACAACTCCATTTAAACAGACCTGAACCAGCTAATCATGGTCTTACTGGGCATTCTAGAAACTTTTAGGTAGGCGTGTTGTGGCAATTTGGAGCTAAACTCTGCAGGACAGTGGGCCTCCAGGACCGAGTTTGGACACCCCTGGTACAGAAAACTGACAGCAAGTGGTAGAGAAAGGGGGACAGGATCGGGAAAAGTGAAAGACATTCTAGACTCAAACTTGGGTTGCCGAAGATCTACATGTCGGAACACTTCCCATGAAGTTATCAGCTCTGACATTATTGTTTCTTTAGAGAGTCTATTCATGCATTGCCTTTTTCCTGGTCCCAAAGTTTCAAAGACATCAGAAGAAGTATCCCCTGGACTTGAGTTTGAGAATCTCTGCAGCCAGCTGTTCTGCGTCTTTCAGCTTTGGGAACATTTCCATAACTTTGTTTATGTGATGTGGGTTAAAAATGGCATGAAGCTTCTTCCTGACCTCCTCTCTTTCTTCCTGGAAAGCGCTGGACTGTGGCTTGGCTGAGTGCTGCTGGTTTCCGTAGCCATCAGGAGACCTGTGCGAGCTAGGGCAGGGTAAAGGTTCGGGTAAACTGCTCGCCTGTTGCAAGTAGAGAGGGTAAGACCAGCCCCCAAAAGCAGGAAGACTGTAACTCTGGACAGGGTTGGGAAGAGGTAGGGAGCTGTAGGCACTATAGTTGGGATGAAAGTTGGAGTAAGGGCTCATGTTGTCGTAGTAGCGCTGGCCGTCTGCAGGTGTGGACAACTGCGGATGACTCGATCTCATCCTATGTAAGTCGTCAATGCTCTGGGATGGCTCTGAAAACGGGCTTTCATAAGATCCAAGCCCAGAGTCGGAACTGAAAATGGACGAAGGGTTTGTTGGGAAAGGTGCTTGCAGACTGGTTCTGTCAACCAGAGGATTGACCTGTCCCACTGGGGCTCTATTTAAAGGCTTTTTCATGGACAAAATATCATCCCAGTAATTGAGCATGACATCCCTGCTGTCAGAGCGCTCGGGCTCCAATTTCAGTTTCTGTTCAAGTTCTTGCTCCAAGGAGGCAGAGCTGGACCCAGACCCGGGGTCATTTCTTTGGTACATGCCTCTCCCAGTCATTCTGCTGTTCTCTTTAGATCCAGACAGTCTGGCATTCTCTCGAAGCTCGTCGGCTAGAGAGCGCTGTGACTGGTTAGTGCGCTCTGGGTGGTAGAACTTACACTTGATCCCATATGTGCACTTTTTTCCTGAAGAGTAAAAAGACAAAAGAGTTGTAAGGTCTATTTCAGGGTTATTCAAATCCAACCCTTGATCAATTGACAGCCCTAGTATTTCACCTAACCCTATCAGAGGTCTTCAGTCCAGCTCCCGGGGGCCCAACGCCAGGTAGAGTTTAGCTCCAATCCTAATCAAAGACACCCGAGCAAGCTAATCAGGGTCTTCACAGCTACTAGAAAATTACAGGTAGGCGAGTTTGATCAGGATTTTAGCTAAACTCTGCAGAGCAGTGATTTGAGGAACCCTGGTTCTTCCATTCATTCACTTCAAATGTTGACATAAGCCGTGTTTCCAACGCAGGAACTTTCCCCAGGAACTAGGGACTTTGAGCTGGTTCTCGTTGCTTTTACACCACAGTAAGCAGGGTCTAAATTAAGTTTTGAGGAAAATTTTCCCCCCTTTTCCCCAAGGTAGTACTTTTTCAAAGTTCAGGAACTTTAAGGGGTGGGACTTGGGCGCTGAACATGCTGATTGGTAAGTTCATGCCGCATTTTGGTTGGTTGACTCCAAGCAGCATTTTGTTTCAACCACCATTTTTTTTAAATCTGTTGCGCAGCGTGCAGTAACAGCTGTTTGCTATTCGAATTAACAATGGAGTTTAAAAAATACGACCGATGACGAGGTTCAGGCTTTATTAAGCTTAAATTCAGAGGATGAAATCCAGCGGGAGCTGTAAAGTAGCACGCAGTTCTATGTCACCGGACTAATTTGCCTAATCTTCACAGTACTTTTGACCGCGTGGGAAAGCAGACAGCAACAGGTCTGGGGGAAAAAAGTTCCTGGGACAAATTGTTCCGGAAACGCAGGTATAGAGGCCAGAGGTCTTCAATCTTGCTCCTGGAGATAGACTGTGCAGCAGAGTTCAATTCCAACCTGCTCCAACACACCTCCCTGTGGTTTTGAAGCAATACGGAAGACTTTGATTCAGATGTGTTTGATTAAAGTTGGAGCTAAAAACAGCAGGACAGTAGGTCTCCAGGAGCTGGACTGAAGACCTCTGATATAGGGTTAGGTCAAATACTAGGGCAGCCAATTGTTTAAAAATGTAGTGACTTAATGAATTACATACAATGCAGATATTTTAAGGGCACCAATTATGCTTTTTTTGTTTTAGCTTTCCTTTCCTGAAGTATAGCTGTTTGTGCATGTAAATAATCTGTAAATTTACAAAGCACAAAGTCCACACTAAAGGAGGTTAATCTATCCAGGAAAAAACAAGTGCCTGAAATGCCTTGTTTGTTATCATGCCATTATTTCTACGACTTTGCTACATTATCATGTTACAAATTTGCACAATTTCCACCTACTAGCTGCTTCGGCCCACCCTCAATAAACTATTGGGTGAGTGATTTCCCAATGTCGAGGAGCAAAAACATTGGCCAGCTGGCCAATCAGAGCAGACTGGGCTTTTCAGAAAGGTGGATAATATTAAAGATTACAATCAACAACATAGCCCTGATGTAAATTCTTAAATTTAGTTGCTATTTATTTTTAGATACAATAATCAACACTAAAAAAAATAAAAAAATACTGTAAATTGCACATAAGGCAGGTTTTGCATTAACTTCTAAATCAAATTATAAAGTTAATTTTCTACTCCGATTCATTTTAGAAATATAATCATTTACATAGTGGCTGTCTTGATTATTTAATGCATGTATACATAGATTTGTCATGAAAACAAGTTAAGTAAATATAACAATTAGGCTAATATAGTGCATATACGAAATGCTTCACTCTAGAGCAGGGGTTTTCAAACTTTTTGTGTGTGTGGACCACTATTTGTCCTTCCTGAATTAATCCGCACCTCTAAATAGGCTTACTAACATTAAAACTATAACTGGTCATCACATCAGTACAACAGCTTGTTAAAAGAAAGTTTACTGCACACAACGGCTGCCACATATTTAATTTATTTACTCAAGCGCCCGAGGGCATAATCAGGTTCATTTCAGGGATGCAAACATGTATGGTCAAAAAAGAGAGAGCTAATCGAAGCCCTCGCCCCGCGGCAAATATCCAGATACTTACATTGCCGCCAACCCCTGCCACCCCTATAGGCACATATAGTAAAATGAAATTCAAATAAAGTTTTAACAAAAAAGGTTTTATAAAAAGATAAACCTCACATATTTCAGCCTTTAAATAATTTTTCACAAAAAAAGGTTTTATAAAAAGATAAAACTCACATATTTCAGCCTTTAAATCATTTTTATAAAAAGAATGAGTCAAAAAAAGATAAATTACTTGACATTTACATCTATGCACATTAGCTTATCTTTTATTATTAGCTAATAGTAAAATTCGGTCTGATTTTCCCGTGCCGTCTGTCGTTGCTATGCGCGCTCTCCACAACTTAGTTGTGCTTAGTAGCTAATAATAGATTTCCACCACCGAAAAACGCTTGCTGTAGCTCTGCTACAAGATTTATTTACGGAGAAGAGAAAAACACACGTAGTGTTTGGGTGCACGTGCATTCTTACATTCTTCATTGACTGAGCTTTCAATGTTTACGGAAAGGATTAAGCTGATTTGTTTGTTCTTGTCACATGAACTGCGGTGCGTTTGCGGCATTATGAATAGTTGAGGTGTTTTCATCTCGCTGCGCCTAAAAAAATGAGTGCGTCACTTCAATTATGAGCGCACTTGCCGTGCGCCTACATGAAATAATGAACTTGAAAGCGCAAAAGACACGATATATGAACGGCCCCTTGACGAGCTACCTCCAATCGAGCGACGTGTTGGAGACCCCAGTAAAAGATACGCAGCAAGAAGAAACACTAGCGTTTCACGCTTGCGCGCATACTGCTGCTTTGGCGTGCAGTGTTCTGATTTGCTTATTTCCTATTTACTTGTTTCGTGGAGGCAATCCAGAATTACTGTTGGTGAAATTATAATCAGACAAATATTTTATATAATGACAAGATATTTGCCTCTGCCGCTTTCCTCTTCAGAGAACCTGTTGCTATCCACCGATCCATGTTGTGGTTCTAACGGCACTGAACTTGAACGTCACGGCCGAGCACCACTAGCCTATTTTAGTAATCACACAATAACCTGACAATTTAATTTAAATTTTATATCAATATAGGCCCATATTCTTGTTACTTTTTATTTTTTTTATGGGGATTCCTGGTAAAATGAAGGTAAAAAATATTATTTTATATTTTATTTTGCCTTTCCACGGACCACCTGCAGTACCCTCACGGACCACTAGTGGTCCGCGGACCACAGTTTGGGAACCACTGCTCTAGAGTTCATTTCTCTAGTGAACTAACCTGCTGTCGACACTGAATGCCTGAGGTAAATGTAATGCTACGTGATATATCAATAAAACAGCTTGAGAATAATATCTTTCTGCAGTAGAAACACTGGTTGAGAGATGTAAACATATCGATCGATCGAATCTTCTTCTTCTGTGCTTTTTACTGTTAGCAAACAGTGTTGCATTACCGCGCACGCCCCCTTCTGGATTGGTGTGTGGATCGCCTGTGACTGGCTGTATTCGTTGTGCGATCGCATGGACCGAACTGTGACGTCCTGTACTGTTCGGGACGAATACATGTACCCCTACACCCCGGTATAAGAAAAGCTCCCGACTGGAAAAATTGAATACTATCACTGAATACTATAGACTTTGAACAGTTGTTTTAGAAGTCAATATATTGTTTTTGTTTTGTTTCCATATCATTGAACAGATTTCACCTTCAAGATTATCACTGGTCTACAGAGTGTTACATTCGGCTTCAATGTCTGTGGTGGCAGGAAAATCCCTTATTATGAAACATATGTGATGAGTCATTGGGCAATGCATGATCGATGACATCCATTTATTATTGGGCTATATGTTTAGAATTAATTGCACACAACTGACACATTAACTTGACAGCCCAATAACCATATTTCAGTCAGTGGTTTGTGGTTAAAAATTGAATAACAGGATTCTTAGTGATAAATATTTACCATATGGACAGAGTTGGCGCTTGTGGTCAAGCAACAATGTTTTTTTCCGAAGAAAGTTATCCAAGTTGGGTCCGTGACGGCCGAGTGGGTCATCAGGTGGCATGAACCTGTGCAAGATGGAGTTAAGATGGTTAGACTAATGGATAGGAATGAGATCACATATCACCAAAAGCATTAGAAGAAATATTGATGTAATAACATACTTGTCATTTACGAAGGAGTACATAAGCAATCTCTCCTCAATGCAACGCTTCCACTCCGGACGTTCACTTTGCAGGTCACGATACGTGTCGTTAGACACTATAATGCCATCCAGGTCATGAGCTAACTTGATAATAAAGCGATCGTCATAGCAGACCACACGCTTTCCTCCAATCCTTCGTGAAGGTGTAAACACGAGAAACTTCTTCCTTTCCAGCTCTTCCAAAATATGCTGATCTGGAAATAAAGAAATAAAGAAATTTCAATGTCTTTGTGGACAAATTTTAGGAATGGTAACTGTATTTCTCATTGCCATGTAGGGTTGGGTATTGTTTGAATTTTAACGATTACGCTTATCAATTCCAATTCTTATCGTTTGCTAATTTGGATTACAATATGAAAAAAAAAAAAAAACTCAGATATCATTGACATTTAGTCTTATTGCAAAACATTTAATAGAAGCTGAATATCATGAACAAAAATCTACAGGCTAAAGAACACTAACGCAAGGAACGTTTGCCTGTGGTTTAAAAATACCTTAAACTAATAAACTAAAAAAACTAGCCTAACTAATATACATTTCAAGCATTATTAAAGACAAGTAAACACTCTTTCAACAAATAAATACAACTGAACAAAGATATGATTAAAATAAACAGTGTTTTAAGATTTTCAAGTATTGAGGTAGAAACTTTAATCTGTACAATAACACTGCACTTTATAAGTAAAATATACATTAAAAATAGTTAATTTTATTCAGTCAAGAATGAGTGCATTTTCTCTTTGTCTTTTATTGTTTGATTAGTGTTATTATAGAGACGGCAGCAGGAATATTAGGCTGCTGTCACTTTAATAGTTGCCCAATATAGTACCACACGCCTGCAGCACAGTCGTCCGCGCTTGAAAAGTCATATTGAAATGCTCAAAGGAATCGAAGATTTAATTTTAAAACAAGTACCCGATTCCTGACCTCAAGTGTAGATTTCTGATTTCCAACCCTATTGCCATGGTACATTACTTACCAATTGCTGACAGAATGATCACACCATAACACCCATCAAATCGAAAGCATCTCAAACACTTAAACACAGTTAAATATCTTTAGTTTTTGTGTTTTTTTTTAAGACTCTGTGTCACGATCTTGAGACATAAATGCTCAACACTAATGATTCTCTACATTACAGATACAAAACAAATGTTTATTTCCCTACATTCACATTTAATATCCACCACAAGTGACCATATCAAATGCTATTTTGGGGAAGTTATAAACCATAAGATCCCATATAACCCAGGCTATCAGTTGTGAAACAGGATCGAGGCACGCAGCACTAAACTGGATTAAAGATTCACAGTCAAACTGTGGGTAATAGGGAAAGCTCTTCAACTTCCTGGTGGGGAATTCCCAAATGAAACCTGCAGGAAACTTAACTCTTCCTTATTATTCCAGTTTGTTATTACTGTTCTCCTGCCCGAATTGACTTGAGGAATCTGAGCAGGGGCGTTCACAACAGAAGAGAGATAGTACAGACACATAAACAAGTAGATTATCATCAACTACAACAACACCTCAGGACTGTTAAACTAAACATGAATGTTTCTAAAGGTCATAATGTTGAACTAGAACCAAGATTTACACAGGGAAAGTTTTCCAACAAACCAATGAACAGAACATTTTTAAATTTGTACAAAATTCTGCAATAGTTGAAAATACAACCAGCTGAGATGTTAATTTTTGTGATGTAAAAGCTTAACAGCAAACTTTAATGTAGTAAATTAATGTGTAACAGTGTCAAAAGCTTCAGCTTTTTAAACAGCACTTCACAACATGTAAAATAAGGACTATACGCAGGGATTAGCCTTTATTATTATTTACATGAACTGCCTGAACAAACTAATACATTTTGTTTGATTATTGCTTTAGTTCACTTCTGTATTTTTCTTCTTACTTTTTCAGAAAAATGTATGATTACTCCAGTCTTCAGTGCCACATGATCCTTCAGAAATCAGTATAATATGATGATTTGATGCTCAAGAATTATTGAGCATCAATGATTAGATTATTATAAATGTTGAAAAGAGTCATATTTTTGTGTAAACTGATGAATAGAAAGATTATTTGTAATATAAATCTTTTGTTACATTATAAATGTCTTGGTTATCACTTTTGATCTATTCATAAAGGACGCACTGGATTGAAGTGATGAATTTTTTTCGAAATAAACTCCGCTGACCCCAAACATTTAGTCTGCAGTTAGATGGACTGGTTTCTCGGAAAAGCGAAAACACCCGTGATGACTCATTTTTACCAAACGTGCTGAGGGAGTGTCTGTACCTGAAATAGGTACATCAGGCCTGGGCTGCTCTTTTCTCCAGGAAGGCACAAACACAGTGATATTTCTGTGTCCTCGGTCAAGGAAGTAGTTCACTGCCAGCTCAATCCCTCGGCATGAAAACACTTCCTTGTTCCCATGACTGAAAGAGAACAAGAGAGAGAGATAGAGAGATTTTATAACACTTATTAAATCATTTAAAAACATTAAAAAATAAATTCACCACCTCTAACAAAGCACAACATTTCTTTCTAACTCCATACATGTTTAAAATCCTCTATATTCAACAAGTTGGCTTTTTTTCCTTTCAAAAACTTGAAAAAAATAAAATAAAAAAATATTTTTTTTTGTCAGAGAAGAGAGAGAGAGAAAAATATATACATAATTTTTTTTTCAAGACA